>NC_089273.1:33218099-33439074 GCF_963678975.1 Dysidea avara
GGTTGTAGTAGTGGCTCTAAGTGAGTGGTTAGTATAGTATCCCACCATTCCAGCACTTTGCACATTATACCAATGGTTTTTTCTAGTGTAGCATGACCAACTGGTGTAGTGGAATACCACAAATCTTTATTTGGGTTTTTAAGTGGTTGGAGATAAAAGCTATTAGATGGCCGTTCAGGTGGACAATGGCTGTTGTAGAGCTTATAAAGTAGAACAAAACATCTCTTTGGATTTTCCAAGTTTGCATGGTGCATAACAATTATTTGTTAATTTTTTCTGCCTTTCTGTCCACCAGGATTGTTTTTTGAGACATCTTCTTTATACAGTAGATAAGGTTTTTCACCTGGCTTTTCACTTAGTGTAATTTGTGATGGTTGGTGTCACAGTTGTCTGTGTTCTTTTCCACCTCGCAATGCAAAATATAACCCATTCATATATACCATTGTGTTTAATAGAGACTGAGGGTGCCACCACCAAGGATTCCCTTTTCCCACATGGCTTCTTCATCCTCACAATTAATTACTTCAGCTTTCTTCTGCTTTGTTCCCAACCCTAATGTTTGTAGTCTTTTCTTTTCGGAGTCCAAAACATTTCAAAACTTGATAAATTCTTTATCTTTGAATATGTCAACATTTATTCCACTTATCCTTAAGTATCTCAGGATCCCACAACATATGTGGTGTAGAGTGTTGGGCAGAAACTCTGTTCCATCTTTTTTCTGAACTTCCAGAATAAAGTAGCACATCCATTGATTTAACTCAGGTATAGTGATATCTTTCAGGTATGGTGTTATTGTACCTGTATATTTTGCTCTTGCAACTACCCATTCGTCCCACATGGAAATGCTGTACTTGGTATTTTTCCTTGTACTCTCAGGAACTGCGCTTTGTATTGCTTGCTCAATATTTTCCCCACTATGGGCCTTGCCAAATGACCTACTTTTGAAGCAGTTGAAGTTTCTTGGTCATTAGAGTCTTCAAAATTCTCTATTGCTCTTAAGAGTAGCAAGTCCAGTTCGTCTGGTAGCTACGGGATCACTACCACCAGAGGCATGGCTGTTAATAGGCGAAATATCCTCACTGATAAAACTAAGCAACTCATCACTTAAAAACTCACTAAGGCTTGTTAAAACTCACTAAGGCATGTTTCATTTCAACTATAGCTCTATAGCAACCAACCAAAGTATATTAATCTAATCAAAAACAACCAAGCTGTAAAAAAAGGTGCGGCCCCCAAAAAGGCCATGGTGAAAAAAGATGTGAAATCCAAGGTGGCGGCCAAGAAATGGCTGTGATGGTAGGTTAATGGTAAAAATTTTAATAACGACAATTCAGGTGAATTTGATGCCACGACCAAGTGGCACAAAATTCACCTGAATTGTCGTTATTAAAATTTTTACCATTAACCTACCATCACAGCCATTTCTTGGCCGCCACCTTGGATTTCACATCTTTTTCACCATGGCCTTTTTGGGGGCCGCAACGTTTTTTACAGCTTGGCTGTTTTTGATTAGATATCACTTCTTTTTGTATTTGTATACTGCAAAGCCAGCCTATGGCTCGCTTTGGGGCTTTTTTAACCCATGTGTTTTTTTATTTACCACAGGAAGAAGAAAAGAACTTATAGAAGATTTTTAATACTTCAATTATTTTTGATTTTATTAGTAATTATACAAATTATATACATACATTTATTACATGCCCATTATTCCCCACAGTATATTTTTTAGCAGCTGATCTCTCTACTGGGTGACTTAAAATATAGCTGAACTATATACAGGATGGTTTCTTTGTAGCTGAACTCTCTACAAGATAAATTCTTCTAGCTGATTTCTCTACAGGGTGATTTGTTTCTAGCTGAACTCTCTACAGGTTATTTGTTTGCAGCTAAACTTTCTACATCCACGGTGGTTTCTTTGTAGCTGAACTCTCTACATGATGGTTTCTTTGTAGCTGAACTCTCTACAAGGTGACTTCTTCTAGCTGAACTCTCTACAGGGTGATTTGTTTGTAGCTGAACTCTCCACATGATGGTTTCTTTGTAGCTGAACTCTCTACAAGGTGACCTCTTCTAGCTGATCTCTCTACAGGGTGATTTGTTTCTAGCTGAACTCTCTACAGGTTATTTGTTTGCAGCTAAACTTTCTACATCCACGGTGGTTTCTTTGTAGCTGAACTCTCTACATGATGGTTTCTTTGTAGCTGAACTCTCTACAAGGTGACTTCTTCTAGCTGAACTCTCTACAGGGTGATTTGTTTGTAGCTGAACTCTCCACATGATGGTTTCTTTGTAGCTGAACTCTCTACAAGGTGACCTCTTCTAGCTGATCTCTCTACAGGGTGATTTGTTTCTAGCTGAACTCTCTACAGGTGATTTGTTTGCAGCTAAACTCTCTACATGGTGCTTTCTTTGTAGCTGAACTCTCTACATGATGGTTTCTTTGTAGCTGAACTCTCTACAAAGTGACTTCTTCTAGCTGAACTCTCTACAGGTGATTTGTTTGCAGCTAAACTCTCTACATCCATGGTGGTTTCTTTGTAGTTGAACTCTCTACATAATGGTTTCTTTGTAGCTGAACTCTCTACAAGGTGACTTCTTCTAGCTGAACTCTCTACAGGGTGATTTCTTTGTAGCTGAACTCTTTAGGTGGTGATTTCTTTGTAGCTGAACTCTCTCCAAGGTGACCTCTTCTAGCTGATCTCTCTACAGCGTGATTTGTTTCTAGCTGAACTCTCTACAGGTGGTTTGTTTGCAGCTAAACTCTCTACATGGTGCTTTCTTTGTAGCTGAACTCTCTACATGATGGTTTCTTTGTAGCTGAACTCTCTACAAGGTAACTTCTTCTAGCTGATCCCTCTACAGGGCGATTTGCTTGTTGTTGAATTCTCTACACGGTAATTTGTTTGAGGCTGAACTCTCTACATGGCAGTTTCTTTGTAGCTGAACTCTCTACAAGGTCACTTTTTCTAGCTGAACTCTATACAGAGTAATTTGTTTGCAGCTGAACTCTCTACATGATGGTTTCTTTGTAGCTGAACTCTCTATAAGGTGACCTCTTCTATAGCTGAACTCTTTACATGGTGTCTAGTTTCTACCTGATCTCTCTACAGGGTGATTTGTTTGCAGCTGAAATCTCTACAGGGTGATTTGCTTGTAGCTGAACTTCTTACATTGTGTCTAGTTACTGGCTGATCTCCACAGTGTGATTTGTTTGTAGCTGATCTCTCTACAAGTTGATTTGTGTGTAGCTGATCTCTCTACAGGTTGATTTGTTTGTAACTGATCTCTCTACAGGGCAATTTGTTTGTAGCTGAACTCTCTATAAGGTGATTTGATCTCTCTGCAGGTTGACTTGTTTGTAGATGAACTCTCTAAACGGTGATTTGCTTAGCTTGTAGCTGAACTCCTTACATTGTGTCTAGTTCCTAGATGATCTCTCTACAGGGTGATTTGTTTGTAGTTGATCTCTCTGCACACTGATTTGTTTGTAGCTGAACTCTCTACAAGGTGATTTGTTTCTAGCTGATCTCTCTACAAGTTGATTTGTGTGTAGCTGATCTCTCTGCAAGTTGATTTGTTTCTAGCTGATCTCTCTACAAGTTGATCTGTGTGTAGCTGATCTCTCTGCAAGTTGATTTGTTTGTAGTTGATCTCTCTACAGGGTAATTTGTTTGTAGCTGAACTGTCTATAAGGTGATATGTTTGTAGCTGATCTCTCTGCAGGTTGATTTGTTTTAGCTGAACTCTCTACAGGGTGATTTGTTTCTAGCTGATCTCTCTACAAGTTGATCTGTGTGTAGCTGATCTCTCTGCAAGTTGATTTGTTTGTAGTCGATCTCTCTACAGGGTAATTTGTTTGTAGCTGAACTGTCTATAAGGTGATATGTTTGTAGCTGATCTCTCTGCAGGTTAATTTGTTTTAGCTGAACTCTCTACAGGGTGATTTTTTTCTAGCTTATCTCTCTACAGGTTGATTTGTGTGTAACTGATCTCTCTACAAGCTGATTTGTTTGTAGCTGATCTCTCTGCAGGTTGATTTGTTTCTAGCTGATCTCTCTACAAGTTGATTTGTTTGTTGCTGATCGCTCTAAAGATTGATTTGTTTGTAGCTGAACTCTCTGCAAAGTGTTTTGTTTGTAGCTGATCTCTCTACAGGATAATTTGTTTGTAGCTGAACTCTCTGCACAGTGATTTGTGTGTAGCTGAATTCTCTAGAGAGTGATTTAATTGTAGGAGAACTCTCTACAGGGTGCATGACTTGTTTATAGCTGAACTCTCTTTAGTGTGACTTGTAATGTTCTGAATCTCTACAGTGATATAATTGTAGCTTAATTCTCCACAGGGTGACTTGCTTCTTACTTAACTGTCTATAAGATTAACTGTTTGCAGCTGAAGTCCCTACAGAATAACTTGTAATGTAATAGAATTCTATAATGGAGTAAATAAATTAGCTGAATGCTCTATTAGGGTGACTGTTCTATTAGAGTATCTCGATCTCGCATTTGCTACACAGAGTTGGCTTTCGAATCACAACTCAGTGGTTTGTAATCCAATTCTTCTATACTACTGCAAGGACTTTCTATGAAGATTATTCCAGCTATACACCGATTTTCAGCTCATTGCTCTTAGCGGTTTGCCTAGTAGGCGTAAAATCTAATCTAATCAAAAACAGCCAAGCTGTAAAAAAAGGTGCGGCCCCCAAAAAGGCCATGGTGAAAAAAGATGTGAAATCCAAGGTGGCAGCCAAGAAATGGCTGTGATGGTAGGTTAATGGTAAAAATTTTAATAACGACAATTCAGTTGAATTTGATGCCAAGACCAAGTGGCACAAAATTCACCTGAATTGTCGTTATTAAAATTTTTACCATTAACCTACCATCACAGCCACTTCTTGGCCACCACCTTGGATTTCACAACTTTTTTCACCATGGCCTTTTTGGGGGCCGCACCTTTTTTTACAGCTTGGCTGTTTTTGATTAGATATCACTTCTTTTTGTATTTGTATACTGCAAAGCCAGCCTATGGCTGGCTTTGGGGCTTTTTTAACCCATGTGTTTTTTTATTTACCACAGGAAGAAGAAGAGAACTTATAGAAGATTTTTAATACTTCAATTATTTTTGATTTTATTAGTAATTATACAAATTATATACATATATTTATTACATGCCCATTATTCCCCACAGTATATTTTTTAGCAGCTGATCTCTCTACTGGGTGACTTAAAATATAGCTGAACTATATACAGGATGGTTTCTTTGTAGCTGAACTCTCTACAAGATAAATTCTTCTAGCTGATTTCTCTACAGGGTGATTTGTTTCTAGCTGAACTCTCTACAGGTTATTTGTTTGCAGCTAAACTTTCTTCATCCATGGTGGTTTCTTTGTAGCTGAACTCTCTACATGATGGTTTCTTTGTAGCTGAACTCTCTACAAGGTGACTTCTTCTAGCTGAACTCTCTACAGGGTGATTTGTTTGTAGCTGAACTCTCCACATGATGGTTTCTTTGTAGCTGAACTCTCTACAAGGTGACCTCTTCTAGCTGATCTCTCTACAGGGTGATTTGTTTCTAGCTGAACTCTCTACAGGTGATTTGTTTGCAGCTAAACTCTCTACATGGTGCTTTCTTTGTAGCTGAACTCTCTACATGACGGTTTCTTTGTAGCTGAACTCTCTACAAAGTGACTTCTTCTAGCTGAACTCTCTACAGGTGATTTGTTTGCAGCTAAACTCTCTACATCCATGGTGGTTTCTTTGTAGCTGAACTCTCTACACGATGGTTTCTTTGTAGCTGAACTATCTACAAGGTGACCTCTTCTAGCTGATCTCTCTACAGGGTGATTTGTTTGTAGCTGAACTCTCTACAGGTGATTTGTTTGCAGCTAAACTCTCTACATGGTGCTTTCTTTGTAGCTGAACTCTCTACATGACGGTTTCTTTGTAGCTGAACTCTCTACAAGGTGACTTCTTCTAGCTGAACTCTCTACAGGTGATTTGTTTGTAGCTGAACTCTCTACAGGTCATTTGTTTGCAGCTAAACTCTCTACATGGTGCTTTCTTTGTAGCTGAACTCTCTACATGATGGTTTCCTTGTAGCTGAACTCTCTACAAGCTGACTTCTTCTAGCAGAACTCTCTACAGGGTGATTTGTTTGTAGCTGAACTCTCCACATGATGGTTTCTTTGTAGCTGAACTCTCTACAAGGTGACCTCTTCTAGCTGATCTCTCTACAGGGTGATTTGTTTCTAGCTGAACTCTCTACAGGTGATTTGTTTGCAGCTAAACTCTCTACATGGTGCTTTCTTTGTAGCTGAACTCTCTACATGACAGTTTCTTTGTAGCTGAACTCTCTACAAGGTGACTTCTTCTAGCTGAACTCTCTACAGGTGATTTGTTTCTAGCTGAACTCTCTACAGGTTATTTGTTTGCAACTAAACTCTCTACATCCATGGAGGTTTCTTTGTAACTGAACTCTCTACATGATGGTTTCCTTGTAGCTGAACTCTCTACAAGGTGACTTCTTCTAGCAGAACTCTCTACAGGGTGATTTCTTTGTAGCTGAACTCTCCACATGATGGTTTCTTTGTAGCTGAACTCTCTACAAGGTGACTTCTTTTAGCTGATCCCTACAGGGTGATTTGTTTGCAGCTGAACTCTTTAGGTGGTGATTTGTTTGCAGCTAAACTCTCTACATGGTGCTTTCTTTGTAGCTGAACTCTCTACATGACGGTTTCTTTGTAGCTGAACTCTCTACTAGGTGACTTCTTCTAGCTGAACTCTCTACAGGGTGATTTGTTTGTAGCTGAACTCTCTACAGGTGATTTGTTTGCAGCTAAACTCTCTACATGGTGCTTTCTTTGTAGCTGAACTCTCTACATGACGGTTTCTTTGTAGCTGAACTCTCTACAAGGTGACTTCTTCTAGCTGAACTCTCTACAGGTGATTTGTTGTAGCTGAACTCTCTACAGGTGATTTGTTTGCAGCTAAACTCTCTACATGGTGTTTTCTTTGTAGCTGAACTCTCTACATGATGGTTTCTTTGTAGCTGAACTCTCTACAAGGTGACTTCTTCTAGCTGAACTCTCTACAGGGTGATTTGTTTGTAGCTGAACTCTCCACATGATGGTTTCTTTGTAGCTGAACTCTCTACAAGGTGACCTCTTCTAGCTGATCTCTCTACAGGGTGATTTGTTTCTAGCTGAACTCTCTACAGGTGATTTGTTTGCAGCTAAACTCTCTACATGGTGCTTTCTTTGTAGCTGAACTCTCTACATGACAGTTTCTTTGTAGCTGAACTCTCTACAAGGTGACTTCTTCTCGCTGAACTCTCTACAGGTGATTTGTTTCTAGCTGAACTCTCTACAGGTTATTTGTTTGCAACTAAACTCTCTACATCCATGGAGGTTTCTTTGTAACTGAACTCTCTACATGATGGTTTCCTTGTAGCTGAACTCTCTACAAGGTGACTTCTTCTAGCAGAACTCTCTACAGGGTGATTTCTTTGTAGCTGAACTCTCCACATGATGGTTTCTTTGTAGCTGAACTCTCTACAAGGTGACTTCCTTTAGTTGATCCCTACAGGGTGATTTGTTTGCAGCTGAACTCTTTAGGTGGTGATTTCTTTGTAGCTGAACTCTCTACAAGGTGACCACTTCTAACTGATCTCTCTACAGGGTGATTTATTTCTAGCTGAACTCTCTACAGGTGATTTGTTTGCAGCTAAACTCTCTACATGGTGCTTTCTTTGTAGCTGAACTCTCTACATGACGGTTTCTTTGTAGCTGAACTCTCTACAAGGTGACTTCTTCTAGCTGAACTCTCTACAGGGTGATTTCTTTGTAGCTGAACTCTTTAGGTGGTGATTTCTTTGTAGCTGAACTCTCTCCAAGGTGACCTCTTCTAGCTGATCTCTCTACAGCGTGATTTGTTTCTAGCTGAACTCTCTACAGGTGATTTGTTTGCTGCTAAACTCTCTACATGGTGCTTTCTTTGTAGCTGAACTCTCTACATGATGGTTTCTTTGTAGCTGAACTCTCTACAAGGTAACTTCTTCTAGCTGATCCCTCTACAGGGCGATTTGCTTGTTGTTGAATTCTCTACACGGTAATTTGTTTGAGGCTGAACTCTCTACATGGCAGTTTCTTTGTAGCTGAACTCTCTACAAGGTCACTTTTTCTAGCTGAACTCTATACAGAGTAATTTGTTTGCAGCTGAACTCTCTACATGATGGTTTCTTTGTAGCTGAACTCTCTATAAGGTGACCTCTTCTATAGCTGAACTCTTTACATGGTGTCTAGTTTCTACCTGATCTCTCTACAGGGTGATTTGTTTGCAGCTGAAATCTCTACAGGGTGATTTGCTTGTAGCTGAACTTCTTACATTGTGTCTAGTTTCTAGCTGATCTCCACAGTGTGATGTGTTTGTAGCTGATCTCTCTACAAGTTGATTTGTGTGTAGCTGATCTCTCTGCAGGTTGATTTGTTTGTAACTGATCTCTCTACAGGGCAATTTGTTTGTAGCTGAACTCTCTATAAGGTGATTTGATCTCTTTGCAGGTTGATTTGTTTGTAGCTGAACTCTCTAAAGGGTGATTTGCTTGTAGCTGAACTCCTTACATTGTGTCTAGTTCCTAGATGATCTCTCTACAGGGTGATTTGTTTGTAGTTGATCTCTCTGCACATTGATTTGTTTGTAGCTGAACTCTCTACAAGGTGATTTGTTTCTAGCTGATCTCTCTACAAGTTGATTTGTGTGTAGCTGATCTCTCTGCAAGTTGATTTGTTTGTAGTTGATCTCTCTACAGGGTAATTTGTTTGTAGCTGAACTGTCTATAAGGTGATATGTTTGTAGCTGATCTCTCTGCAGGTTGATTTGTTTTAGCTGAACTCTCTACAGGGTGATTTGTTTCTAGCTGATCTCTCTACAAGTTGATCTGTGTGTAGCTGATCTCTCTGTAAGTTGATTTGTTTGTAGTCGATCTCTCTACAGGGTAATTTGTTTGTAGCTGAACTGTCTATAAGGTGATATGTTTGTAGCTGATCTCTCTGCAGGTTAATTTGTTTTAGCTGAACTCTCTACAGGGTGATTTTTTCTAGCTTATCTCTCTACAGGTTGATTTGTGTGTAACTGATCTCTCTACAAGCTGATTTGTTTGTAGCTGATCTCTCTGCAGGTTGATTTGTTTCTAGCTGATCTCTCTACAAGTTGATTTGTTTGTTGCTGATCACTCTAAAGATTGATTTGTTTGTAGTTGAACTCTCTTCAAAGTGTTTTGTTTGTAGCTGATCTCTCTACAGGATAATTTGTTTGTAGCTGAACTCTCTGCACAGTGATTTGTGTGTAGCTGAATTCTCTAGAGAGTGATTTAATTGTAGGTGAACTCTCTACAGGGTGCATGACTTGTTTATAGCTGAACTCTCTTTAGTGTGACTTGTATTCTGAATCTCTACAGTGATATAATTGTAGCTTAATTCTCCACAGGGTGACTTGCTTCTTCCTTAACTGTCTATAAGATTAACTGTTTGCAGCTGAAGTCCCTACAGAATAACTTGTAATGTAATAGAATTCTATAATGGAGTAAATAAATTAGCTGAATGCTCTATTAGGGTGACTGTTCTATTAGAGTATCTCGATCTCGCATTTGCTACACAGAGTTGGCTTTCGAATCACAACTCAGTGGTTTGTAATCCAATTCTTCTATACTACTGCAAGGACTTTCTATGAAGATTATTCCAGCTATACACCGATTTTCAGCTCATTGCTCTTAGCGGTTTGCCTAGTAGGCGTAAAAACTAATACTTTTTATTACTAAAAATCGATCGCGTAATTGTGACACAGGTTGGGTTTTGTGTCATATCTCCGTGGTCTTAATCTCGATTCCTTTCAAACTACCAAAAGGCACTCCTACGATGGTTACTCCATCTACATAGCAATTTTCAGCTCATTGCATGAAGCGGTTTACCCTGTAGGCGTGACAACAAATCGATCTTGTTTTACGCGAATAATCGGTCATAACTCCTGAACCATTCATCGGATTTGCACCAAATTTGATGCTAGGATGTGCCTTTGGACTCCCTTTCTGTGTGTCAAATTTCAAGGCGATCGGAGCACGCGTTTGCGTTTTATAGCAATTTTTGCAAGTGTGCGAAAAGACGAAGAAGAAGAAAAAAAACGAAGAAAAAAAACGAAACTTTGGCCGCTCATATCTCGGAAATGGCTTGACTGATTTCCTTCAAATTTGCAATGTATACTCCCCTAGCTGGCGGGTAACTCTGCAGCAAATTTGGTTTCAATCGGATAAGCCATCACCGAGATACAAAAGTGTGAAAATGACGTTTTCGTTCTTCCTGTCAATATATTCACGGTGTGGCGCGCTAGCTTCTTGGGCCGCACGACACACTACCGTGTGTCTTGATACTTTTTTATTACTAAAAATCGATCGCGTAATTGTGACACAGGTTGGGTTTTGTGTCATATCTGCGTGGTCTTAATCTCGATTCCTTTCAAACTACCAAAAGGCACTCCTACAATGGTTACTCCACAATTTTCAGCTCATTCCATGAAGCAGTTTACGCTGTAGGCATGACAACAAATCGATCTTGTTTTACGCGAATAATTGGTCATAACTCCTGAACCATTCATCGGATTTGCACCAAATTTGATGCTAGGATGCACCGTTGGACTCCCTTTCTGTGTGCCAAATCTCAAGGCGATCGGAGCACGCGTTTGCGTTTTATAGCAATTTTTGCAAGTGTGCGAAAAGACGAAGAAGAAAAAAAAACGAAGAAAAAAAAACGAAACTTTGGCCGCTCATATCTCGGAAATGGCTTGAGTGATTTCCTTCACATTTGGAATGTAGACTCCCCTAGCAGGCGGGCAACTCTGCAGCAAATTTGGTTTCAATCGGATAAGCCATCACCGAGATACAAAAGTGTAAAAATGACGTTTTCTTTCTTCCTGTCAATATACTCACGGTGTGGCGCGCCGGCTTCTTGGGCCGCACGTCACACTATCGTGTGTCTTGATTTTATCCAATAATAATGCGAGTTCCCTTGCGCGATATACGTAAGCTATGCGCAATGATGCCAAACAGGCGCTTAATTATATCACATGCATACTGATGGTCGCTAAGGTGACTGTAAGATTACTGAGATTTTTGAGAATTGTCAACCTCTCGTTAATAGATACCTAATGGAAGAGGTAACTAAATAGTCTGTAGAGTAAATAGAGTCTAAATTAGTTATACGGATATAATGTGGAGTCTACGGAATTTATAAACGCTCAGGCCCTTAGTAGTGCCCTCGCTGCACCCATGCACTACAGCCTTGGGCCTTCAGGTTTATAAATTCCGTAGACTCCACATTGTATCCGTATAACTATTATTTATTGTTTTACTGTGATTTAATATTGTGCACTACTCCAGTTTGTTTCAGTACTTTTTTCGATGTGCTATTATGGTCCCTACTCTAGTTGAAAATTCCAAATTTTTCTGTGTACTTGTTTGTTAACTTTGTTTGTAAATAATTATTATGACTAGTGAACCCATGCATACTGCATCTGAAATGGTGCCGTGTGCCCCAATTATCATCTGAAAAGTGAAGTATCCATTGCGCTTCATTGTCAGCTATGTTCAACCCGTTACGCAGCATTTCGAATCAAGAACTGTTCGAAAAGCACCTCTGCAATCCACACACCTCTGCTATCAGAATAGCCACTAAGACAAATACGGACGATTTCCGTTACGAAGGAAAGCCATCACGAGCTATCGCCAATTCAACACTATTTGCTGTCAGCAAAGATGAATGGGACACAAAGGAGGACACTGGTAAGTCCATGAACAATGCATTGTACATACTGCGGTATGCCAAAAGACACATGTCGGGCCAAAGTGATATCAAACAGTGAAAAATCAAGCCTGTAACCTTAGCCGTTAACACGTCACACTTGTCTGAAGGCATTAGTCAGTTACTCAGTCAGGGCATCAGTCAGTTACTCAGTCACTAGAATATTCCATTAAAAAACCTTTTTTTTTAAATTCCATAGCAACTTGTTGAAAGCATTTCTGGTCAATCTGAAAACTTGTATGGGCTTTGTTTTACCTAACCAATACTGCCTCATCATTGTCAGGGAAAATTGAGGCTGTTTTTTGGGTGATATTATTTCATGAGCCATGCCTACTCCTTTGTGGTCCCTACTATACAGTACTATCGTACTGTATGATTTAATTTATTGTACGTAATTCTACATCCTGCAGTTGCTCAATTGCTATAGCAGTTAGATGAAGATAACAACATAGAAGAAAAGTTTTCAACAAGGGTGTATTTCCTTATTGAACACATGAACAGGAATCTGGATGAATATAATTGATCCCATTAAATCTGCAATGAATAATGAGTACAAAGCCATAAAATGACAGCAACTATGTGCCAACAAAACTTGTTGATGCTATAGTCAGGGGAGACACTAGACTATAAGGGTACACTACCTTGTATTACTTATTATTCTGATGACTAGTATATTTTATTATATTTTTTCAGTGAAGAGAAATATTGCTATAATTGCATGTACACACTATTAAATGTAACAACACAAAAATTTTCCCCAACTAGCTATGCATGTTGCTAACCCAAGGCTAACTTCATGTTATAGCTATGGTGTTCATATATCTTACTGTATACTCAAAAATAACATGACAACAAACAAGTTATGCAGGTGGCTACACTGTGGGTAGTGTAGCTATGATTGTACCTCTTGGAGTTTCCACCCCCTGGGAAAACTAGATGAGTTGACTGTCCACTGTACCCTGAGTCTGTATCCAATGTTAAATCAGGTAGGACAGCTGTTTACTGCTTGTAGCTAGCTACATGAAGAATATGACCACAGGTTTTCATAGTCCAACTAGCAAACCACACAGCTACCTGTATACTACTACTACTACATGGAGGAGCTTCCTTCAGGTAAGTAAGGTACTTGTTAAAATGATTTAACACTGATGTGGGAGGCTTGTGTTATGGCTTCCCAATAAAAATTCCACTGGTATTTACACAAGTGAAATTTTTTTTTAATACCTGGAAAAAGTCCCTCAATGTATCACTAAAGGAAATCAGCCACTATTTTATTTAGAAGGCTGCACACTCTGATGATGATTGCCACGAAAAGTCAAGGTTTGTAATTCAATTAATCATAGCATAATAAATAAACTGCCATGTATATATGATAGAACTGTGTGTTTCACATGAGACGAGGTTGTATCATCTGGTTGTATATACTGCATATGTTTGATCAGACAACTACATGTACTGTACTGCACATATTCTTCAGTCAACACTCGCACCACACAGAAGGTTTGATGATGTACAGCTTTTGATGCTCTACCTGTATTGGTAAGATACCTATAACAATTAATCAATTTATTGATAAAAAAATCTACCCAGTTACAAGAAAAAAGTAAGTCAGTAGGTTGTGTTACTCCAGCAGCCTTCTATTCCATTATTGTGAACTTTGTGACCTGTATACATTGCATCCATCAGCAAACTGAACAGCCCAAACTTCCTTGATGCCCAGGTACATTTCATTTGTTGCTGATACTTCTTTAGGGTGGTGATACAGATTGTAATCCATGCCCAAATTGTCACACATATGGTAAGAAGGGTGTTGCGTGTACTTACCCGCAGAGAGTTGTATGTGATGTTTACATCAATTGGTTTTATACCAAATATGTACTGCCTAGTATGAGGTTATCCATACTGGTGGGGAGTTCGCCTGGCAGTGTCCAGCCTATTAGTTTAATTTTTTACCTTATGGATAGGAGAATGACCTATCTATATTTGATGCCTCTCCTGACTTTTCACTTCCAAATGACATGTTTCAGACACCCTGTGAACGCATTCTCCTTTTATATTTTATTTTATTTATTAAGGCTTTACAGCACAAGTGCTGAAGGTCTGTAGGACACCTGGTCCTACAGCCTGTTTAAAGTTGTTACAGAAGTATGTTTAAAAAGGTGGTCCTTATTCTGAAGAGTAAGCTGCCAGAGGTATCTCAGTGGTCCATCCTGTGCACCGGCTTTGTATTATTTTAGGCTGTTCTGAAACATGGCTCACTACTCAAGATCCAGTGCACAACTTTGATGGATTTGTTTCCTTCTGTTCACCTATGCAACAAAAACCTGCCAAATCAAACAATTAATTCCTGACTCATCCATGTTATATTGAAGTCCTTGTGTCCAGGACACCCTTGAATTTGTGATGAAATTGAATATTATTATGTTCATCAGAAAATATAATTATGTCATTGTGCATTGCTTTGTGACTTCAAAACACCATCATATTGCCATTTTGTCAGTGTACTGTTCACCATCTGTACTTATTTCTAAGTTTCATTACTACTGTCACCAACTGTTAATTACATTTTGATGGCAGGTGATTTAATTTTCACTTAGTGCATGGAGGGATGACTAAGGTGTACCTTGATTTGTTAGCTGACTTTCAGGTACCACAGCATGTGATTATGTACATACCAACTGAACTTTTTACAGGTTGTGCATGTAGCCGATTTCTACAGCTTTTTTAGTTCATTCTGCTGATGAAACTCTGCTTAAGCCTAGGAGGGTTTGCTACGGTATCCATCAGTCAATGGTATCAAGGTTATTTAACAAGTGGCTTGATATGTGGCCTGAGTGAGGACACTGTTATGGACAAGGCCTGCTGATTCTTGGAAAAATGGAAAGTTGTAATTACAGTTGAGATCTTCATAGAAAGATTAATGTTGCTTATGGCTAGAGCACAGATTTGTTCCAACTACAACAAACACACAACAGTAAAATCTGTTTGATTGGCTGGTATAACCCCACAAGGAACAACTATCTTTATTTCAAAAGGTCAGCGTGGATGAGCATTAGCTGTACACATTACCGAATATTCTGGGTAGGTAGGCCACCTTTACCTGGTGATGGCATTGTTCTAGTTGATAAAAACTTTACCATTCAAGAAGGAGCTGGTATGTACTAAGCTGAGATCATGATTTCTCTTTTAACCAAGAGGAAGAAGCAGCTGAGTAAGAGGAGACTGATACTGCATGTAAATAGTCCTATGTACAAATCCATGTGGAATGTGTAATAGATATGGTCAGACACACATAAGTATACGATACTTCAATCAACCCTTCTGATAATGTGCAGAAGAGATTCAGAGCTTTATACTGTATAGACAAAATGGTAACTGTAGCCTGTGCATTTTGTGATCATCATGACTCTATACTTCCATTTGATGCACAATATTGAAATGGTGTAATTAATAACTGTACATACACAAGCATTCTAGGAATTCAGGTGATTGTTCAGTTGTTCAGTTTTAAAGCTGTTGCACTGTTTATAAAATTATCTAGTGGGCTAAGCTAGCTTTGCTGTAGAGTGTTTACCTCATGTTATTAAAAAGTTGGTGTGGTCTGCATTCAAAAATATGATGGAATCCATGAGAATAGCACTAGTTTGCATCTTAAACTAATATTAATTTTCTCAACTCATACATAGAGTGGCATCGCCTCCATCTGACAGTTGTAGGATGCAAAATTGGTGGGTCGTATACCTTTGATCATGTGAGTAATACTGTAGTAAATTCGTACAATCAATTTCAGTTTGATTTTTTATATAAAAAAAGTGGTGGTATTGCTCCCACATCAAAGCCATGGTACTTGTAAATATACTGGTTTAACTTAAAAGTACCATTGCCAACCAGGGTTTATAAGATATGTACCCTGAAAATTGCTTTTAAAGTTAGGTGGATTCATGGTACATAGACAATTATTTCAAGGTGAGACTTAAACAAGAAGAGTGAAACCATTAAATCAGACAGTTCTCATTGGCGCATCCAATCATCTCATCTTGTGTGTTCTTGACAACACTGTAGACTATCCTGCAAACTGCTAGGGTCATAATTACTCCAGAAGTTGCCTAATCTTGCTGGTTGTTGTCAGCCACTGAGAAATCAATACCAAGGTCACATTGTGAAGTACCATCAGTTTCAATGTCTGTTTCAGTGCTACCAAACAAATCACTAGCCCTGTCATCTGAAGAAAAATCACCCACATTGTCACTTTTGGAATGCTACCATCAGCTACACTCAACATATCACATAAAGGTTGAGCACCTGCAATCCTGCATTGGAGCTACAGTACTAGAACTGTCCAAATCAATTGAAAAAGTAGAAAGTTTTGTAAAATATTTTTCCTACAAGTTGTAGAACTTGGAATAAGCATTTGACAAAGATGGGCATTCTATCAAGAACAAAATTAAAAATCACAAGTATGATAAACATCTCTAAGGGACCATTTTTCAGGTGCTCCCTTAAGAGAGGTAATTACATAAACATTTATAGGGTGATTTTTGTGATACTCTGCTAAGGTATTTCGTTTATACCAGTAACATATATATCAACCAAACACCCCTGTGTGTTATAAGAATACTCTATAAATTATATCCTCATCATCATCGTCAGCAAAACAACGGTGTTACTGCAGTCAAACCTAATTTATATATCCTGATACTTGGCAGCCACTAGTTTTATATCTACTAATAAATGTATGCATGTGCTTGATGACCGTCATTCCACTACCAGTAACTTGTTTGTAATGGCTGGAGGTCCTGTGAGCTGGTTAAGTAAAAAACAAGCCATTGTTGCTCTGTAAACATCAGAAGCAGAGCATATGGCAGTGAGTGCAGCTATCCAAGAAGCTGTGTGGCTGAGAAGGTTACTATCAGGGTTACAATCACCTCCAGATGGCCCTACAGTAATAATGGAAGACAATCAAGGAGCAATCGCAATTGTGAAAAACCCACCAGGACCAAGCACATAGACATTAGATTTCACTGTGTACATGAAGCTGTGCAAAATGAAATAGTCGCCCTTCAGTATTTCCCTACAAATGACATGATCGCAGACTTACTAACAAAAGGATTACCTAGGCAGAAATTTGAATGTCTCAGAAGAGCTATGGGCATAGATAGTGTGTGTAATCTTTTAAACTGATACCCTGCCAAATTAAGTGGGAGTATTGTAATATAGTAATTTAGCAGAGTGATTCTAGTTATTAGTTAAGCAAACTGATTGTAGTTATTAGTTAAATAAAGTATATAAATATATGCATGCACGTGTATGCATGCGCATATTTTTTGTGTGCATTTTTTTTAGAGTAGTGTTACAGTTGTACAGTAGTTAATTGTTTTTTTGAATTGGTGTTAATCAGTTGCTAATCAATCATGATTGCGCTTATCTGCTGATAACAGACTGGACCTGGACAGCCTAATTAAATCAAGGTTGTACACACATATAAAATATATATCATCCTTAAAAGTTGCTGATAGTAGAATGTCATTTATGGCAGCATTCTACTACCGCATAGCTTGAAATGAAAAACATTGATCAAACAAAGGCAACATCTTTATGAATAGCAATGTGGAAAGCAGCACACAACAAAGAACCATTAAAGATATGCAAAATAAGCTACAGAAAACTTCCCTGCAATGGTACCTTTGATTCAGAAGTGGTAGCTGTCAATGACAAAACTGATAATATATTGATACTGAATATGACCACTAAACAAGCAGATATGTATAGTGACACTAATGTTTCATATCTATCTGAATGTAGCTACTAAGATGTCTCATCTATCATGCTGGAAAGTTTACAAAGGAGTTGGTGGACTACATGCACTGATGAGAATTAGTGGAAGCACAGCTACATAGCTAGTGTGTACAAATTGCTACATGTATCATGTGTGTGTGAAGTATTGTGCGAATTTATGTAAAAATTACCTCTAAATATGCACATATCTCTATAACTTGTTATGAATTTACAAAGTAATAGACTATCCTAGCCACTAGCACGACAATAGTTTACACCTAAAATGAATTTAAGCGTACTGCTCAAGATGCTCCATTTCTTGGAATTCCGGGTGAAAGTATTTTAATTACTATGGTATTTGCTATTGCACAATAATGGATGCTGTGCTAAACCATTGGGAAATTGACAACCACAGACACCAAAACCTTTGTTACACAGAAACTATAAAAAGATATCTGGCTTTTCAGAACAGCATGGAACACTATATTGATTTCTACACTTGTGGTTGTCTGTTATATCTACTTCTAGTGAATGGCTAGTTATGAGCCGCTGAAGTTGAAAATGGCTGGCAAAGGGTTGTCTGGCAATGAAGCATGCAAACAGGTGTTTGTTTCTATGTTTATATGGAATAACAACACTAAAACAAGCATTAGAGTCACCTGGATAGAGCTTGTTGACTTGCTAAATAATTATGGTGTTTGCTTGTTGGCCCATCAAGTTGATTGTAGCCTTTATCTTTGACATGATCCACTGGATACTCTACTACAAAGATTTGTCAATCAGTTTTAAGTGGTTTTCAATTATAAACTCATGACTATCAGCTATGGAAAGCGTTGTTCAACAAAATGCTAAACTTACGGCTCTATATATAACTCGCTCATCCATTAGCCTATTCACAGCGGACAACCATGAAACGAAAGAGAAATTAATGTAGATTTGTTCTGTGTACAGAGCATTGGAACATACCGTATAAACGGAGAATTTTCATTTTCCCAATGGCTTTGATACATCTTTTTGGGCATCCACAGTTACGTACGTCATATGTAAATAACACTAATTGCATTTTAAGAGACCCATGCCATTCACATCATTATTGTATACTTTTGATCATGGGATCAGTTTTTGTTGGGAGATAGCTCCATCAAATATTTCACTGGCATGCGATGTTGGATTCTCAACGTATGGCATGCTAAACCTTAGGTAGTCAATAATTGTTGAAAGCTATCTGACACTTCACCCCGCACTGTCTAAAATGCTTCACACAAATAAGTCATTATTTCACCTGATGTGGAAGCAGCCACCTGCATAACCTCTATGGGAGGTGAGGGGATTTAAGTTATAGTTAAACCCCACCACAAGTAGGATATTGTAGTTATCAACCCAAGGATGAGGTAAAGCAGTGGCTAAGGTATTGATAACTAAATATCCTATGAGTGCAGGTGGAATTTAGCTATCCCACACTTTGAAGCAGTCAAATTCACAAATGTGTCAATAAGGCTAGATAGATATGTCAGTTGTGTATAGCTTTAATTTCTGCTGAACTTATTTTATCATACAACTTCAATTTTTTGCTGAACTTGTAATTTCATAATGTATATGGCTTCAATTTTCTTTGATTGCTCTTCTTTCAACTGAATGTGTAAATACAGGTATATATTATGTCTTCCATATATGCACTGGGGTTTAACTACCATTCCTGTACCATACTAGTGTAAAAATAATTTACATGGGAATAGAGATCGCTGAAAACAAGAAAAAATTGTTAAACCCACAGAGATTTCTATTTGAACTCAAATAACACTGAAGCATTCTTAGCACTTACCTTCCTTACTACTGCTTTTCCTTAGTCTCTACTATATCCACTGAGTCCAAATAGAGATCTCTGTGTGTTTAACATGCTGGCTAGTTTGACTCTTGTTTCTTTACTTTTTTCAGCGATCTCCATTTCCATATTTTAATTTTTTTAAAATTATTTTTACACTAGTTTGTTCACATCAGTATACTATTACTTCACATCAGTATACTATTACTTCACTACAGTATACTATTACTTCACTACAGTATACTATTACTTCACTACAGTATACTATTACTTCACTACAGTATACTATTATTTCACTACAGTATACTATTACTTCACTACAGTATACTATTACTTCACTACAGTATACTATTACTTCACTACAGTATACTATTACTTCACTACAGTATACTATTACTTCACTACAGTATACTATTACTTCACTACAGTATACTATTACTTCACTACAGTATACTATTACTTCACTACAGTATACTATTATTTCACTACAGTATACTATTACTTCACTACAGTATACTATTACTTCACATCAGTTTTCTGTAGTATACTACTAGATAGGCCAGTTGTTGTGGCTTAGAACAGTTCAGTATAGTAGTGAGCGCAGGGACAGATACCGAAAAGTGCTCTTAATTGTATTCTTCTTTAGTCTTTTCATGGTGTTTGTTAACACTGATAGTATTAGCTAAGTTCAATATGCCCTATCAAGAATGAGCGCGGGTAGACCTTTGGCTTCTTATGGTGGCTGATCAATGTGTTGATTACTATATGGTTCGCAGGCGCAATGCGCATGATTCACAAATTAACCCATCTGATGAAATACACACGTGATTGTGAGAAATGGCGTCGAAGTCCACGAATGGCAATGATGAAATGTCTATCAGTAACTCGTGCAAGAAGCAGCTGAAAAGCGGAACGGCCACTGTAGTTGATTCCATTGCTGCACGGACTCGTAATCGGGTGAAGCCTAGCTCAAAGTCGATGAAGAACTCTGAACAGGCAGCTGCTACCACCACTGTTAATGGAAAATCTCGATCTGGTAAGCAGAGCAAGCGAACATGCAAGGAGGCAGAATCTATCGACGATGATTTACCACCAACCAAGCAGCCACACAAGTCTAAGGATAACGACCAGTCATCAGCCAGTCAACACACTACGAAAAGAACTCGCAAAGCCCTGAATAAAAAGGAGAGGCAAAGTTTGTGTAAGTTTTTGAACGAAGTAGATGCATCTGTTTTGTTTGACGCTGCGCGAGTTAAATTGAGTGAGCAGTTGTTACCAGCAGGACTTGGGGAATTTGTGGATGAAGTGTTTAGAAACAAGCAGTTAATTGAAATAATTTTAGTCCACCACAGGGAACGATTTGTGGAGTTGTTTGCTGAATGTCAGAAAGGAACGGATTCTTTTTTACGCTTTCAATTGCAGTGGCATCAGCATTGCAGTGCCTTTCTCTTGGCCAAGGAATATTGCTTATCTGTGATCAATCTGGATAAATCTGTTGAAACTTCAGTTGCTGATCTTAGAAAGCAGTGGTTGGACTTTTGTGATATCCATCATATTGCCATTGATGACAGCAAGAAAGTGATGATACCAATATCTTCCTCAGTTTATGAACTTTTGTTGGAGCGAAGTAGTGATTTCCAGAACAAATTGGATGCCACTGGTACTATGAAGGAATCAGTACAATTGCCAACTGACGGTGATGATGTTTATCTGCGCTTTGGAGGTGCTGCTCTATGTGACATGCTACATCAGCATTACAAACAGATCAAGAGTTGTCCAGGTGCACAAAGAGATGTATTATCCCAAGAAATAACTATATTGCAAGCCATAAACATGAAGGATAAGTCAAAGCTACCTCAGTACCTCATGTATCGTGACAACGGCTACATGTACTTCCCAGATGTAGCATTTGTTCCATTTTTACGGAGCTTGGATGAAATTGTTAGAGGTGTAATAAATACTGAGACTATACAAGATGATGACCAGATTATAAAGGTAACGTCTGTAATCCATGTAAAATTGGTACCTATTATATTTTACTTTAGTTAGTTCATGAAAAGGTGAAAGAACAAGGGTCACTAAAAGAATCATTCATAAATATTCTAACTGGGAAGTTACCAAATATTCATACATTTAGTGAAGAAGCTATGGACAATGTCTACAACATCCTGGTACGCAAACTATGTAACACACGAATCCAAGAAGTGGTTTCAGCAGTGAAACAGCACATGGCATCAAAGAAGGGCCTAGCTTCTACAACAGATGTGAATTTACGGCCACTTTTATTAGCTAACCATACTAAACTTGAAACTAAATTTACTTAAAGTAGTTTATTTTGATTGGAATACACTCATGAATTGTTTGTTGTGTTGTGCTTATTGTATGTCTTCTTCCGTAGTGGCAACTCGGTTGTATTGAGATTTTCATCTCGGTAACCCTTTCCGCTGTGATGAGTGCTGACAGTCTGTTTCACTAGATGAGCGGCTCTGGCTGTACAGTAGTTGACTGAGTCCAACTTTCCTCCAGCATTGTGCTTATATTGACTGAACAAGCTTTCAGCAGCTGATCCCGATAGTCGTACAAGTGAAATAAAATAGGTTGGGTAGGTTTTGAAGAACCACTCACTGAAGGCCCTAAAGCCATACACATCAATTCTTAAGAGGTCCCAAGCTGTAAGAAATGTACACATAAGCACATGTACACTAACTTATGCATGCACATTTAAGAACAAATACTTACTTTGCCAAGACAAAAATGACCTTTGTGTACTTGAGGTATGGGGAAACTTGGGATCTAAGCGTGGGAGAAAGGTTCTGAAATAGAACTATTACAAAGGATGTACACAATTACCTTGTTGTAAAATAGCATCAAGCCAATCCGTGAAGTAGCTGAAACCTTCGTTGATGTTTTTAATCACATCAGAATTCATGTCCCTGACACAGTCATGGCTTAGAAAGCCTTTTTCAAACAAACGACTGCAAGCTTCCAGATACTCCAGGGTCTCTGATGCTACTCCAGCATCTGGTGGCGTGGGCTCTTGGTTAGCATACCAGTAGAGCTCTCCTAAAACTTGTTCTTGCTACCAATATTTTTATACAATTACATCATTGAATGCCTGGAATTTAATACTAAACCTTACCTGCATGATCTTTGCTGGATGAACATTCAGTTTTGTCCATGCATCCCGCAGGACGTGAGTCTCTTTTAGCCTTGGAACCATTCTGGCTAAATTTTGCTTTGCTCGTTCCAACTCCCTTTGATACAAACTATCAATAGCCTCCCATCCAAATGTACATTTGTCTGTACGCTGAAATTGTTTGGAGCCACCTATCTTTGATGAGAACAGAGCATTGATCATGTTCTTTAACTGCAGTGAAACAGGTATATGTAAATATATAATTATATAGACATACAACATGCCTGATGTGACGGACAAATTAACCAAAAAATTTGGTTTGGAGGGTTGAATGGATTGATCATCCATGGCTTCACTTCAAACTTGTCCTCACCATCAGTGACAGAGTAAGCACCATGATGACCATGACAAGCCTTGATGGTAGCAATGTTGGAGGAGCCCCCGTCACACACTAAAACACTTGTCTGCAAGCCATGACATTGAAACAGTTTCACTGTTTCTAGCACACAAGCCAACACAAACTTGCCATCTACAGAGGATGCACATGTAAAATAAGGCCCAACAATGTCAAAGCTGCTTGTCAGATCTCTCCATAGGAATTGTAACACATATGATGTCTGCTTGCTGCCCTCAGAATTCTTCAACAGTAGATAAATATCATTCAATGATGCAAGATCAGCTGCCGTCATTGCCAATCCCATTAGTTGATTGTTTCGAGAATTCCACATTAATTGACAAGCAACTTTGACTTCGTCAAAGATCAATGCACCATCTCCCCTCGGCTCATGCTTCCCTACTAGTCTACATTGCTCCTTAAACAACACATAGCGAGACACTTGGTCAGTTATGCATGCTGAACTAGCCCCTGGTGCATGGATGAAAGCACCTGAGTAGGACTGTAGCGTTGATTTGGCTGGTAAGCTCAGGATGTTAAAATCCTTTAATGCCTGGTATGCAGCAGGACTACGACAGTATATCGCTAAGGCTACAAAATATTGAGATAACAATACACTCATGATAATTGACGCATACATTACCCATTCTGATTGTAACCATACTCCATCGATTACCTCGTCGACCATTACCTACAACAAAAACAATAGAATTTTAAAATACATGTATTAAAGTTTTCTTACAATTGGTTGCCTGATCATGAGAAAACTCCTTTCGCTGGCGATCTAAATCTGTGGCCCAAATATCCTTCAAAATGCTTCCAACTCCATGTTTTTCTCCTTCATCAAACAATTTCTGCAAGTCTTCGTCTTCCATTTTCTTTACAATAGCACACATTTCATCATTCTGCTCTTCGTCCAATTCAATTTCATTTTCTTCATATCGTGCCAGCTTCCTAATGTTACTAGTTCTTTCATACTGAGCCAACTTTCTTCTTTTTGCTTGACTGGCTGGGCTCATATATGACATCCTGGCTCGGGATGATGGTTGCTGTCGTTTCGTTTTTCTTGTTGGAGTTTCTGAAGATGTCCTACGTTTCTGGTGCTTCAAATATAAAAGCAGACTCTTGCATGGATAACACTTCACTTCCTTCGATGACTTTTCTTCCTTTGTAGCATTATGAGCTAGCTGAAACAGAAGGCTGCAATCCACAGAATCTACACGCTTGAATGGGAATGTTGTGAGCCGTACTTTCTTAAGATGGAAGCGGATTGTCTTATTGTATTCAGACATGTATTGATCATACTGAAGCAGCCCCGGACAAAACTTGTATTGAGATTTATCTCCTAGCAACTTGCACAAGGAAGCTATGTCCTCAAATGTGTCGAAGCTTTCTTTTTTCCAGAGCCTCATTAGCACGTGTACACTGTAGATCTTATACTGTACCTGGATCTGAATTCGTGGCATAACTCCCAAAGGCTGGTGGACGAACAGTTGCAGTGGAGTAATCATCAAAACTGGCACTTGCAAATCACCTTCAGCACCGTCGATTGATACACGTGACAACACAAAAGAAAACTCTGGGAAAAAATCGCTTACATTCTCCTGTATATCTTTCAGAAATTCTACCTGCCTTTCAATCGAGATAGTCGTCAAGATGTCATTTTCAGAGCTATTGTCTTCCACGGCAGTCGAGTCGGGTGCTACACTAGCAGTTCCGTTGTAATCTTCTTCCTCGCACAATTCCTCAATGGGATGGCATTCGACTTGCGACGACAGAGGTGAAGAATCGTGACTGCTCAATCGCCTCGGAGTATCCATCAATTCCTTTCCAGTGACTGTACGGCTCTATCCCGATGCGTTAAATAACCATTGTTTACACCCTTATCGTTTACGTAAATTTACTAATAAAATCGGAAAACCTACTAAGGTCTACCCGCGCTCATTTTTGATAGCGTATATTGGAGTTAGACACTCTCCTCTTTATTATGTACTCTTTATTATGTACTCTTGGTATTAGTTAACTACTTAACATCCAATGTAAATGATGAGTGACTTGAGGTCTGAATTCTCTCGCCAAAATCTCTCACAAAGGCCTAAGTACTTGCTGTAGTCTGTTGGATTACTATTTACGCTGCTTAGAACACTAATTCCTATGCTTGAACACAAAACTGTCTTGTCCTTCCAAGTCAAGCGTAACGGAAATCAAACCGGAAATCGCTTGCGTTTCCTATCCCTTTTACTCTATTAGCTAGCTATCTATGATATAACAAGAGTGAAGAAGAAACCAAAGCTGAACCCTACCCTACCCTACCCCTAACGCTAAGGAACTACTTTTCGCGTCCCCTAAAGTTGAATGCTAGGGGCAACCTACTAGAAGCGTGCCCTAAAGTCGAATGCTCGGGGTATATTGGACGCATAGCTACCAACTCTAGCTCTAGCTCGCCTAGACACAACTGGTTTGTTTGATAGTCCAGCAAATGATGGACTTGTGCCGGTAAAATAGCCGTTCACGTTCGTGACCGGTGCCAGTACTATCCACTTTGTAAAGTATACGTGTACACTACAGATACGTAGCTACCGTACTTGCACTCACTCACCACAAAGAACTGAATCTCCAAGAGTTGAATCCGCATAGATTGGCGGTGAAACCGACGAAACTCCAAGCGTGTAGAGAAACGCGTCTCCGCAAATGAGAAAAATGACAATAACACTACTGAAATAGCTACTTGATCTGTTGATAATTACAGGTATTAGCCAAGGTGGGTAGTGCCGAGTGCTAGAACGGAACCAATTGGGGCGCGCACCAAATAGATTTTTTTTTTAAGAATGGAAGAACCGGCCCTACCATCGTGAGTTAGGATGACTATTTGTTAGGTTTAGCTATACCTACACCTACTGAGCTAATTATATATACTGGCAGAACCTACAGAAATACAGAACAAAGGATAGAAGAATGCCTAGGGGGCTTAGACAGCCGGCTGCATCCCTCCCAGGTGCCTCCCCCAAGTGCTAGGTCACCCAAGGCATCCCTCCACCCAGCGCTAGGTCAACTGAGTGATTGATTGATTGTTAATTTATACTCCACCAATCCGCCATGGCTGTTCCTCCTTGGCAGAGACAAACATACAATAGTAAACCACACAATGCATACATACACAATACAGTCATTACAACAACAAACACAACTACAACTGAGGCTGGAACATGAAGGAGAAGACCAGAGGCGTATATTCGTACTAGCTATAATTGTTTGAATTCAGTGAATCAACCTCGGAATCAACTATATAGCTATATTATAGAGATAGTCTCCAATAGTAATGTTGCCTATCCATTTGGGGGTGGAAATAGCGGCACTTCATTTTCTTTTTGCCAGTGTAAACTCTGTATTTTAAACTGTTCTGTTTTTGTCTGTTGTTGTAATTGTTAATGTGAGTTGTGTATTTGCATGTTTGTGTGGGGAGCACTTTTGCAGGCAATGCCTTCTGTGTACCTATGTCTTTGACAAAATTGATAATCTACTCTAATCTAATGCCTATAAAGTGTATCATTAAGGTCAGGATCTAGCAAGATCTTTTAGCACATGCATGAAAACAATGCAGTAATCCTGAATTAACCCGATGTACGGTACAATTACACTTTTAACTATTCACCTACATGTATTATTCTCCATTATTTCTGTTATTCCTAGAATTATTCCAGAATATTATCTGCCATCAAAATTCCCAAAATTATGTCTGGTAATTCCCTCGTCCTTACATACTCATCGAAACCAATTTGCAAATAGTACCTATAGCTGGTAGCAACTGTTACTGCCATTACTGGGCTTTAAAGCTAAAAATAATGTTAAGTAGCTATAATGAAAAGTTACTGTATAACATACATCAGCACAATGAAATAATAATTAAAGTGAGCATAGCTAATAGGGAAAAATTTGAGCAGCATAATACATAAAAAATGAACATATTAGACTGGTCCCTGTTCTACTATATACCATTGCTTTGCACCAGTACAAGCAGGTGGAACACGGTATGTATAACTCTTCACCATTATATGTGACTGGGCCTGCGAAAACAGGGCATGTGGGCACAAACTACACCCTGTCACAAAATAGGTCATATTGCAGTAGTGGAACAGAATATTTGCATTCTGTAACTTGCATCATAAAGCCAATTCAATGCTTACTAAGCACTGAAAATTGCATCACCATAGCGTAATAGTATAAACAGTTATGAGTGATGGAAGTTTAAAAAATTAGGCAAAAATCATGTGCCCACATGCCCTATTTTCGCAAGCCCGGTCACATATGTGCTTCAACTTTGCATCAACAGCTATGGAGGGGCTGGATTTTCACCCTATATATTACTTCCAGTATGATGCCCCAGCATTTCTGAGAGTGCTTTTGATTGCTTACTCCCACTCCTATAAATTCTTGTGTTGCAATTGTATGTAGTTATACACTACAAAACTCTTAAAAATATTGCCAATGGCAATACAGGTAGTTTTGATGTTCAAATAGGTAATAAACAAGTGTATTAACAGTGAAACTTAATAATTGTGGTGGTCATAGCGAGTTATGACTTTAGTATAACATATTTGACAATCTCCCCTGCATGCATGAGCATGAGGGGTTCTCGAACCACTTATAATTATTATGTACACTGCTGTAACAAAAATTAATGACACTGCATGCAAGCCTTGAATTGGAACACAAAACATAGTAAAACAGTACATACATAATATATAATAGTATAGTCTATAGTAGGACAAGAAAATAATAATAGTTGCAGTAATGCTAAAATTTAACATTGGTTTTCTGTAATTTAAAAATGAACAAAGTCATGTTTAAGAAAATTATCTAATGTGATTAAACTTAAATTACACCTTAACAAATAGTTTTGATCTTTTTCTTGCAGCATTATTTATTTTGGCAATATCTATCTTTGATAGTCTGCACTTGCTAAGATTTAAATATTTCAAAGCAGCATTAGCAGATATTAAACTTGCAATCTCATCACTTATTTGATCAGGAATTTTATTGTAACTCAAATCAAAATGTTTCAACGTAGCAATCTTCTTCATAGAAACAATAAGATTTTCCACGTCAGGTTCATTCAGCTTGCAATTGCATAAAATTAAGCTCTCAATAGTGCCACTGTTATTGTCAATCACTATAACTATCATTTGTGCTGCTTGATTTGTAACCTCATTGTAAGAGAAATTCAAACATTTTAGTGTAGAGACCTTTTGAAGCTGGTTTACGATCTTTACAATATTATGCTCATTCAATTTACAGTTGGACATATTCAAGTTTTCCAAGCAAACATTCCTAGAAATTAAAGTTGCTATCTCAGTAGCTACATGTTCAGTAACACAGTTAAAGCTCAGGTTAAGAAACTTTTAAGCATGTATACTTTGCAATAAAGTAATAAGTACCAGGAAGCTGTCATTATGAAGCTTACAAGATGATATATTGAGATGTTCAATAGTATTATTGTTTGTAATAATAGACGCTATAATAGTAGCTGCTGGATTAGAAACTAAGTTTGCACTCAAATCAAGACATTTTAATCTAGCATTCTTTTGAAGAGCACTCACTATTTTTAACATGACTGATTCATTCATCCTGCAGTCATGCATGGATAATCTGTCTAACCTGTTATTTATAATAACAACTGCTAAATCATCTGCTGCTTCATTGCTGATATTACTGTAGCTAATATTGAGATAAACCAGTGATCTACTAGAACTCAGTGCTTGAAAAAGATCTTTAGCTTCGGTTTGGTTCAAATCAGCAATAGCTATTTCCAGATGTTCAATTGTAGGACTGTCAGCTAAAAATCCTTTGAGCAAATTGAAATCTTCCTTTGAAACTTGCTTTTGGGAAAAGGATATGCAAAGGTATTTAATTTTTGAGCTGTTTATAATCCATTCACTTTTCCACTCTTGACTTTGCATTCGAACAAATTCAAGCTTATATGAAAGTATTTTGAGCACAACAAATTGGATTTTTCGTTTATTGTCAAATTTTAATGTTACATTACTTTTCAGTGTATTGTATTCCATGGGACTGTTTGATAAATGAACGCAAAAGTTTCTTGAAGTGCCTTTAATCAATTGTGATACTTTGTGTGCTGCCTTTTCTGTAAAACTATTTAAACTCAGGTCAAGGTGTTGCAGATAGATTAATTTTTGAATTGCCATAACTACAGTTTCCAAACCAGCAGATTGTAAGGAACAGTTCGATAAGTTCAAGTACATGAGGTTATCATTTCGAGCAATCACAGCAGCTGCAGGCTCAGAATCTGTGATCTGGTTGCCATTAATGTCTAGGTATTGATTCTATTGAAGTGTGAACAGTGGGATCATTCTGAAGAAGCTTCTGTCAGTACTGAGCACTGATGTACATTTTGATAATTCCAAGTGTTCTAAGGATGATAAACTTTTCAATGCAGTAGATAGTTGCTGCAGAGAATGTTCACTAAAGTTGTTGAACTCAAATTTAAATGCACTAAATTTTGGTGACTCAAAATGGTGCTACTAATTTTTGAAATACTATACTTTCAATAAGTTCGCAACGAGACATATTGAGCTTTCTTAAACCAGCATTGTTCATGATTATACCTACTACATCATCTTCAATTATCTCATAAATGGTGATACCATTAATATCAAAGTACTCTAATGAGTTAATTGATTGTATGGCTTTAAAATTTCAAATTTTCTATTGTCTGATATAATACTATATGTGAAACTTAAATGCTTGATGTTTTTATTATTTTTAATGATAACCGTTATCATATCAACTTCATCCTCATCAATGTTGGTGTAATTTATACTGAGTTGTTGTAGACCAGTTATTTTGCTGTGACTAAATTTAAGTGACTTCAATTGTTTCCTTTGCCAAACAAATTTATTAAATTGTAGATATTTTAATGCACAATTTTCAGCTACTATAACTTCTAAGAGGTCAGCATGAGCATCGGATATTTGACAAGAATTAAAATCAACAACTCTTAAGCAATTAAGTTGATTTAAAATACCTAAAAGAATGCCCATTTTCTTAATGCTGAAGCAAATTTTGGACAAAAAAATATGGTTTAGCATAATATTGGAGCCAATGGCACTTGCCAAATCATCAGCAACTTTATCATCAAGACTATTGCAGCTTAGATCCAAGTGTTTTAGTATTGAATGACATTTTATTGCACTGATAATCACTACAACATCTTTCACGGATAGACCACAGTTTGACAAATTTAAATGCTCAATAAGGTTGTTTGTTATGGTTTAAGCTAGTTTTGTGCAGTGAATAGTCAGTTTTTCTAGTGCCTCAGTCAATTTGACAATTCCTGATTGTTGAAGTTTACAATTACATAACACTAACTGTTCCAAAGTGTTGTTGTTTATTATTACATCAGATAGGATATTTGCTGCTTGATCATCAATGGGAAAACCACTAAAATCCATTACTTTTATCGCATGGAATTTGTTATCTTTTAAACAATTTGATATCTGCGAAATAGCATCAACTTCGTGCACATTAATTGCAGTTGGGTATTATTAAGAATTGTAAATAGCTACATTTTGAAACAACTTCTGCCAACTTGTCAGCAATGTTGGATGTAAAACTGTCCTGACTAATATCCAAATATAGAAGAGCAGGCTTTGGAATTTCCAATACTTTTAATAGTCCTTTATCTTCCATACTGCAGTCAGCCTAACACAAGTGCTCCAGCAATTCATTGTTAGCAATAAATTTTGTTAGTACGTCATTGTTCATTTTACTCAATTGATTACACTTCAAATCAATGAATTTAAATTTAGTATGCTTATTTAAAGCTTGAAAAACTGCAGCAATACCTATGTCATGCAAGCAGCAATGAGACAAATTCAAACTATTTAACTTGTAATTACTGGCAATTACATCTGCTAAGCTGCAACCCATTTCATCGTCAATGCTGTTGTAACTAACATCAAGCTTATTTAGTGAACTCAAGGTATGCAAAGATTCACTTATCTTTTTAAAACTGTACTGCTGTAAATTGCAACTTGACAATGACAGTCCTTTCAAATTAGGATTGTTAGCAATAATCATTGCAATATAGTCAGACAATGATTCGGTCATGTTATTTCCATTTACATTCAGTACTTTTATAGTTTGAATATTAGCCAAACCACTACAAATTTTTAGAAACTCTACTTCATTTAATTCACAATTTGATATATCCAAATGCTCCAGCAGCCTATTTTTACCAATAGTTTCAGCAGTATTAATAGTATTCTGGCCTGACAAAATGTTGTGACTAAAGTCTAAAATCTTTAAGGACTGCAAAGTCTTTGTGGCTTCTGTAATACATTTTGGCTGATCATGCTGTAATCCAGAATTGCTTAGCTGAAAGCAGTTCAGTGAATTTGTGAGATTGACATCTGCTATGTTGCATGCTGCTTTATGGGTAAAGAGATTGTATCCTAAATTCAGTGAGCATATATAGTAGTTTACTGCACTTTAATGCACTTGAAATAGCTTCAATTCCTTCCTTGTGTAAATTGCAGTTACATAAATTTACCTGCTGTATGCAGGTACTATTTTCAAGAACACAAGCCATATCTTTGGCAGCTATCAAGTTGAAATGATTGTTGCTCATTTTAAGGAACTTTAGCTTAGTTACGACATTCAAAGATTTACATATTACTTGTATGCCTTCATTTCGTAACTTGCAATTGGAAAGATTCAAATTTTCAAGCAAACAGTTGCTAGAGAAAACTTCTGCCACTTCTTTTGCTGCCCTTCCAGTAATGCAGGTTGAACTCATATCAAGATGTGTTAATGGTCTACATTTCAATTCTGTGGTAATTTTCTTAATTTCTGATTCCTGAGCATTGTAATAAATCAACTTACTTATTAATAAGGGAACAGTAGCATGAAATTCTTTAAGGGTAAAATGCATTAATTTTACATTCGGAAGGACAGCAGATATAATTTCATGAACATGAGCAGTTATGTGACCTTTAAATATAAATGTTCCGCAAACATTTTCATGTGATAAAATTTCCTTAACTGCAACAATATTGAGTGGTGTAACATTGTATATATGCAATGGTAAAAAATTTCCAAACTGGATTGAAAACTTGGAATTTAATTTCAGTGCCTTGATGTCATCAACAACTCTTGTTTTTGATAAAAATGAGTCACATTTTTCTATGTAATGAAACGATGATAAGTTACAATTCAATAGAGGATAAATGATTGGTTGCAAGGGAAATTTGTTCCAATATAAATGCACACTTTTTCCTTCCTGCATTACACATTTCAAGTGGGCTTCTTTGACTTACACATAACTAAGTATATATCTAAATATTCATGCTTCTTTCCAAGAAGCTTTTATCCTGATCCTCGTTATAAAATATAATGGACTCAAAAACGCTGGCAGATTGTTTTTTCATGCAGGTGTTAAAAGTTCTTGTCATCTTTGCAGGATCTTGTTTACTAAGCTCATAAATAATACTCTTATTTAAGCCGCTCATTTCACTGTGTGAAACAATCAGTTTTTTTACATTCCATATCAAAATTAAATTTGAGATGAATACTGCAGAGTTGAGTGTCAAGTTATTGTCTGAGAGATCCAAAATGTCAACATTGCAAGTTGCACTTTTACTGTATAAGCTATCTTTATATGAAGTGTAAAGTGTTTTAAATGCTTCATCTCCCATGTGACATTCCGATAAATTAAAAAGTTCCCATCGCTTTTGATCAGACCTTGCTAAAAAAATCCCAGTGTATGGATGTTAATAGCAATTAACGACTGACCACCAAGGTTTATCTTTCCTTGATGCAGCCACTTCCCCACTGAATGATGCACACTCTCATTTTCTACTTCTGAAAAGCATCAAAATAAGTACAAGCATTTTACTTTGTCAGCTATAATGTTTTTCGAAATACTAAACTTATCTGTCCACAGCATTGTAAACAGAGTTAAAAATTTAAAGGGATTTTTTGTTAAGAATTGTTTAAAATAGAATGATTCACCTTTCGTTAATCCAACATACATAATCCACATGTTAATATAATACTTGTGCTCCCAAAATGTTTTTTTAAGTAATGAAATCTGTTTATCTCCAGAGAGCGTAGTAATGTATTGTGCTGCCAATATTTCTTGGACAGACAGATGTAAAAAGTTATATCAGTATCATTGAGATGTCATGAACATGTTTCTTGATACTACAAAACTTTACAGTTTTCAGTAAATCTAAACCTCTTAAATTTTCAGTCGAAAATTGTGAACTTTCTGCAAGCTTATCAACCTCATTTTTAGTTAAAACAACCTTTCCCTCTTCCAGAGAGACAAAAGCTAACTTGCACAATGCTTTGAAAGGTAAATCATATGGTGGTGGCACACTTTTAAAGTCTGGTAAAACTCCTTTGTGTTTTCTCTTTGCTTTTAAATAAACCATGACATGGTTATACAAATAAAAGTGATGTTTACTTGTGTTTGTGTCTTAGGAAGTTTGACATGAGTCCCTAATTCCTTAAATAAATTAAATATAGTAAAATGTTCATATTCAGAGGTATATAACAGTATGCATTTATTGCAGGATTTTTTTCCAAATATCCTAACAACATCTTGACTTTGTTTTCATCATTATCTAAAACTTTTTCAATATATTCTTTCCTTATTTCATCTGCAAATCCTAATATTTCTACTCTACAGTCTACACTGTCATGGAGATGTCCTGACACATCTGGGCGAGATGTTATGACTATCACGCAATTGAGAAGCTCATCAATTTCTCGGTTAATTGAAAAATGAGCTACTATCATTTAAAAGGTTTTCTGGAAGTTCATCATACCCATCCAGTATTATTGCAATATCACTACCTCCAGTGCTTCTAATATGCTCTTTAATTGATAAAATTGCTTCTTTTGAACAGCTACAATAATAATCAAGGAATTCATTAATTGACTTTACCTGTTGTGCTTCACGATCACGCAAATACACTAGAATCACTATTGTTTCATTCATTAGTAAGTGTCCGCATGCCCATTGATATAAAATTTCTTTAGATAATAAATTATAGTCTTACCAATTCCCGGTGCACCTTCTATTAATATTGTTTCTACTGCCTTTGAAATGTCTTTTTTGCCTTCTAATGGAGTAAACAATTCAGATATCTCTTTAGTAGCTTTCATGGCAGAATTACTGCTGATCTTACTTAAGCTAATCCTGCCTTTCATCTGTATGTTTGCAACCATTTCAACTTCAGCTCATTTTACTTTACCTTTTTCATGAAGGATGAGTACAACATTTGTGAAATGCTCTGGCTGCATAAGTGGCCAATCTTCAACTAATGTTTTGTATCTGTTTTTGATTGACTTTATTTTAATTGACATGCAACGTTTGAGATATCTTGTGATGTACGGTTAGCAGGCACCACTGTTTGATATGAATAACAATTTATAGTAGTGACCACTGCTGCTGAATCAATAGCATTGATCATTTTATGCCAAGATGACTGAGCTTCTATTTCTGTCCAATTTTCCAACATTTGGTCACAGCACCACACTGGGGTTGGTGGGAAAACCAGCTTCAATAATCCAAGTGGCATATTTAGTTGAATACCAATTTTTTTCCAACTGATGGCATAATGTGGCGTGATCAAGTTTTGTAAGTCTTTCAGAATGACCTTCTGTTGTTGTACTATAAATGAAAATCAAACACATACACACAGCAGTAAGTAGGAAGTGTTATGAGATATGACATGTACAAAATAACTTCACATATGTATAATGTACAATTAGCTATGTTACGTCTACATTATTGTTATTAAAATTAAAACGCGATATAACTATACTGGGAAATAAATCTAACTCTAAGCAATATAGCTTAGGTTGTTGTAAAACCATCATATGTTCATGTGTCTGCGTATTATTATATTATTAATATTATTATTACTAGGACTGCGTCACATACAAACCAAGTACATACACCAACGTGACAGCGCCCTGGTGAGGCTATTAGGTGGTGAAGACACAATCCCCAAATCAACTCAATATGTCACAGTAGTGACAGATACAACACAATAGTGGCATCGTAACTAAAGGCCACCAGTAGCTAAGTGCCAGTACATCATTGGTGTGGTAATGGCACAGTGATGTGTACACAGTATATGTAATTATGTATACAAAACATACAGGAGAGAACTATACATTATTGTAGTATTGTATGCAGCAATACATTATAGGCAACATCAACAGATAAAAATTATTGACCAATATACAGTAAAGTATCTACTTTGCTCTCTTGTTTATTGTGTGTCCCACAGAGTTGCTACAAAGTCTGAAGGATTACATAGTGCATACAAGTTGACAACTATTGCTTAGAGATTGAGAAGCACTACTATTTCATGATTAAAATACTCTAATAGAACAATCAAGGCTACATGTGATACCCAATAGAGCACATTAAAAACAGCTACACCGACAACAGTACTATAACACTTATAAACTTATAATTAATAAATGCATGCCATAAACCATGCACTGGTGCCAGGGCATGGTTTATGGCATGGCACAGGGGGGGGGGGGGGGGGGGACTGGGGAATTTTTCCCTGGGCCCCAGCCTGAAAGAGGTCCCAGGAGGCCCCATGAAGGGCCCCTTTGAGTACCTGTTTAAAACATCGATATACTCTAATAGAGCAGTCAGATCTAAAGACTCTAATAGAGTAATCACAGTATTCTTCAGAGGAGCAGTGTAGCAAGCTTATAGATAAGGAGATATGGTTAGTGAGGGGTAGCTATTGTCATTGTTAGTAGGTCATGACCTTTTTTTTTTTTTTTGGTCTTTAACTTACAGCTTTGGTGAAGTTGTGATTCAGAATGGAAACCTCCTTGCCTCTGGGGCCCCACTTTAACTCTTTGCCCTGGGCCCCTTAATTTCTCTGGGCGGCCCTGACTGGTGCTTATACCACACATTTCACAAATCTTAGCAAATACCAGTCAATAAATGTACACGTTTCAGTCTAAAGTAAGAAAATCCACTTTCTCAAGATCATAGTCTGGGCATGATGGAATACAATGGATCATAAAAGAGAATAATTAGCATCACTACAATAGTTAATGGAAGTGTATTGATCCCTTGAATGACTGACCATTTGTGCTCACATTAGGATAATCATAATACACACAAAAGAAGTTGTAGCTAGTCAATATTGTATTCAGCACATGTCTATACTAGGGCTGGGCGGTATTGGAGTTTCGCTTCACGATATATCGTGCAGAAATATATCACGATATTACTATTTATCGCGGTTATTAAAGATGACTGCTATATTAGAGTAGCTGACTGCTTTATTAGGGTATCTCGATCCTAGCTGACTGTTCTATTAGAGTATCTCGATCTTTGTAAAAAAAATTGACTATCTAGTACTAGGTCCTTGTTTGCAGTAGTATCACGTGATTATTTGAGGTGCATTATAACAACCTTAAGGGCTTAATAAGCTGTCACAAACACTAAAAATCGTAATAATATCGATATCGTGATATTATCGTTTCACCGAAATCTACGCGATACAGATATCGTTTCATTGCAATACCGCGGTATTACTATAATACCGAGAAACCGCCCAGCCCTAGTCTATACTATCATATTATATACCTCTTAAATGCAATGTCATCTTGTGAGAGTGCAAACAATTCTAATAAAGGGCATGTCACCTAAAAGTTGCTAATTAAAGGGTGTGGCAGCCATTTCGTTCACAAGTATTTATTCACTCGCTTGGAAATGGGTACCATGCAGGGGCGGATCCAGAGTTTCGAAAGAGGGGGGGCACCTTTCTGAAAAACAGTTGAAGACCAAAAAAATTTGCTGAAAACCAGTTGAAGACCAAAAAAAAAAAAAAAAAAGGTCACAACAATAATAGCTAGTTATCCTTACCTACTATATCACGTCTGTTATGTAAAATAAAATCCTATTTGTAGCTTCATAGGTAAGCTACACTGCCTCATGAACATTGTGACTGCTTTATTAGAGTAATTGACTGCTCTATTAGAGTATATCGATCTTGTATGCAATTTCTTGAAGGGGGGGGCATTTGCCCCAAATGCCCCATCCTGGATCCGCCACTGCCATGCCCTTTAATTAGCAAGTTGTTTAATTGCTCGCACTTTTGCAAGATGGTGTTGCATTCGAGCAGTATCATATATACGTAATGATTTCAAACATAACGCAGTAAAGCACTAGTTATATGCTCTTCTATCTGGGATCCACATCAACAATCACTCATTCACAAGTTAGAGATGATACAACATCGTGCTGCACGTTTCGTGTTAAATAGACCTTGGAGAAGGAATCATAGGGACAGTATAACTGAAATGTTAGTGGAATTAAAATGGCCAACACTGGAAGATCGTAGGAAACAGGCACGTCTGATGCTGTTGTTTAAGTTTGTAAACAAATTAATTTATGTTCCAAATCAGTATCTGCCAGTGTTATCTCCTGCAACAAGTACCAGGGCAAACCATCCCTTGAAGCTATTACAGTTGTATGCCAGAACAAATCGATATAGTAACTCTTTCTTACCAAGATCAATACCAGACTGGAACAATTTAGATATGGAAGATCTTGACAATATAGACTTACTTACTTTCAAAAACCATTTGCAAAATGCATAGACACTAAAATTTTGTTTTTGTACATTAGCGATTTACCCAATGGGTTTTGCTAATCAATAATAATAAATAAATAAATAAATAAATAAATATATCAACAGTCTACTGTACTCTCACAATGACAATACAGGTTGTCTGCTTACATTTTTGAGATACTTTTAATTTTCTCAAGTGTTAATGCTTCACTTTCAGCCATGATTCACTTCTATGTGTGTAAATATGTATACATATCGTGTGTTGCTAGTACTCCCCTACAAAACACAATAGAATAAAATATAAAATTAATGATTATAATTATGCACAGCACAAGTGCAATAAACTTAATGTATGCCAAAACAGTTGAGCTGTGAAAAAAGGAGTGGCTTCCACAAAGGCCAGCTGGGTGAAAATATAACGATATCAAAGGTGGCAGTCACGAACCAGGATGGAGAGTGGCTAGCCAATTGCCTACAGGATTTTTGAAAAGTATACACCTGTGCCTCTGTAAATTAAGGTTCCCCTAGGTTGTGTCCCCAGGCGTAAGTAGCAGAAGAAAACAAATTATAAAATATTTACAAATATTTATAAATATTGGGACTCTCATACACAATTTTGATGTTTTGCGTGGGTGTTGGCGACCCTCGGCTAAATTAACTGCAAGTCGGGTACCAGGTTTTTAGAAGTAGCATATAGCTAGCTAACATCAACTTGTGTAATTTCCTAATTGAAAACGAAACTCGACCTATTCATGCACCCATGCACACATAATATATTTGGCGCTGTTACTTAACCGCATCCGCAGTATTCAGTGCGAGATTCAGTGTAGTAACATTAGCTGCTAAATTCTTTGTTTACGCGAACTATGCCTACAGATAACGCGCTATTTATAAACAGCCCTCTACATCTCAACAATCGCATATTCAAAAATAATGATTAACATGTGCTCGTGTAAAGCATGTACAGTCAGCATGCTTCATCTGATCTGTCCCCACAGGAAAATTTAGCCTTCTGAGATGGAATTTACTCAATTTAGTAATAATTTTGACTGAATTTTATTAGCATAAGCATTGTAAGCCACTTTAAATTACTATTCTCTAGCAGATTTGTACATTTGTACACCCAGTTGTACATTGTGCATTGATTAACACAGCAGTGCGTACAATGTCAGTAGAGTACTTGTGGAACTGGTCAAATGGCACTGACACTACCATCCCTCGGATGTGACTGGCTGCAATAACAATACATCTCTTAAATACACATCTCATATATCTAACACTCTCATGTATATCTCTATCATACAATACAGTATAGTAACTGTATAGGATCATGAAAGGCACTTTCTCACAAAAAAATGTCCCACAATACCTTCTAGTGATGCCACGATAACTCTTAGTATGTTTGTGAAATGCTGAAAACAACTATGGATGATCCCTTACTGTGTATCCTAAAACAATGTAACCTACATAGCTATTTCAGCTACCTTTGGCTCAAAAGCATTTTAAAGAAAAATGCATCTTCTAGTTAGTACTGTGCTAACCAGTGGACTTCATTTTTATCTCTGTTGTATTGCAATTCATTTAGTTTTGCACTTAATATAGACAACACAACTCTTTACTAATGAATTATCAATCTCGTGCTACAGTATGGTCGGCTGCAAATTATCTCACTGAAAAGGGGCGGAGCGCACCGTACTATGACTTGCATGCATCGCAACAGCCTTATTTGCTTCTTGTAAAAAAAACAAGATTTTAACTGCATAAATAGACTACTGCTTTTCGACTTCGCAAAGGCCGAGACGAAATTTTATAGCCGCAGGGTTCAAAGCCATGCAGTTGCTAATGAAGTTCACAATCAAATCATTAGCGACTTACAACTGTGCTTACTGTGAAATCTTCTGGGAAAAATCAGCAGCGAAATGCAAGAACCGGAAACCAGAGGGTACAAATCCTTTCCCAGTAAAAAGAGAGTAAAACAATGCTCAATTAGTCAATGAAGCTACTTGATGACGCGTCACACTACTGAGTTAATGACATGCATGAGTTAAATTAAATAAGTATAATTAAAAAATCATTATTAATTATGCTGTACAGGGTGATGAAATAACACAGAAATGAATTTCACATTTCAGTTAATCCTCATAATTGCGACTCCTCAGTTTCAATATCATTTGTTCCAAATAGTGTGACCTCTGATGACATCAAGATGTTGCTGGAAGGCGTGTATCTAGACCCTTGCCTCTTCCAGTTGAGCATGTAGTTCAGCATTCTCTGCTGATAGTGTGTCTCTAGCCTGGAATGAGATGGGTTAGTAAACATTTCATTGAGTAAATGAGCAGACTCTAAGCTTTAAGTTGTATCATACATACGTAGACATAATGGGTTTAAACATACAGTAAAATAAGGCTACAGGAACTGGTAAATAAAGTAAAAGTAAAGTCTTCAGCTGTTGTGCTAACACTGTCATGCCTACCCAGTAGACCAGCATTGGGACACCTGTGTGCTACTCAAGAGCTATGAGTCTGCACCAATACACACACACACGCACACACATGCGCGCGCGCACACACACACACACACACACACACACACACACACACACACACACACACACACACACATGTACGCACGCACACACACACACACACACAAACACACACACACACACACACCCTGAGGATATCACTGAGTTCAGTGTTGGTAAAAAATTTGTGGGGCGTGTCAACAATTCCATATTAGGGAATAGACCTTGTAGAGCACTCGATACTTGTTGAGGTTTAATGACATTGAGTAGCAACACTCCTTGACTTCATCTGGCATTAGATCTGCCTTCACCATGTACACTTGCCTGTATTAGTGGACAATGAGGAATGATTACGTATGTAAATTAACATGTATGTTCTGAATGGTAAGGTGCACTAATAATTTCTAATTCACAAGTACCACCCTGAGAAAACAAGCTAAAGACTTGGGAATGAGAAGGAGACATAAACAAACAGTTCTAAGCTACACAAATAGTCTATACAAATATTACGTAACAGTTAACACAATTCTCTATATACCACTCACAGTAGTGGTAAGAAGTATCCTTTCCTTCGTGCACCATCCAGTTTGGCTTGGTAGACAGCATAGTTCCTATTTGTTACAAACATGTTCACTAATTCTTCTTTAACCTGTGTAGGAATGTGTAGAACTCAAGTCATTTGTACATGTGTACACATAAGCATACACATAAAGTACACAGTGGACTTCCAATATTCAAAGCTTCAAACACCTGTGTTCCACAAATAAAATATTATATTTCTGTACATATTGTTAATGACTCTAATAGACACACACTTACACACTTAACCCTGTGCGTTACACACACACTGACCCTAACCCACTTTAAGTTTACATATCACAATACCACAAATAGGTATCACAATATACTTTAGGTATAGATACTACACATGACATGACGTGCATGAGATAACAAAGTTAATGTACACATACAATTTGGACTTTTCATACTTTAGCACATAAAGATGCAATAAGCTTTGAATCATCTCAATAGGACCTTACCGTATAGTAAAAAACTTTGGCAGTAAAATACTTTGGCGAATAGCATTCAATTCGCCAAAGTTTTTTTCGCAAATTATTTTAGATGATCACACGACGAGTCACACAAGCACATTGAGTAACTCAACTAGAACTTGAGATGGAGGTCAGCTCATACCACCGCGCAATAAAGATAGAGCTGACTTTAGAGATCTTCGAAATGTGTCCCACAGTTGTAGCTAAGCACTCCTTCAGGATAGCATTTCCAACCGGCTTCCCGTTCGCACGTCAGCTAGTTCATCATCTTGCGATGGATTTGGCCAAACTGATACTTTGATATATGTGATAACCTCTGCTACTGAAAAGTAAATACGATCGCTCTCGCCATCGCAGGTGATAGAGAACCCTGAATGTCTTTGCTCAGTAGGCACGTCGTTAGATCAGTAGTTACAAAGGTACTGCTACAAAAAACAACGCTAGCTACCTATACACTTACTACACTACTTAACTGATGAGTTGCTCAATGAGTTGACACCTTGTCGTTATCCTTACGTTCTGTAGAGAAAAAACTTTGGCAGTAAAAACTTTGGTGAATATTATTTCAATCGCCAAAGTTTTTTTCCGCCAATTTTTTCAACAGAGGAGTTTCGTCACACTTTTTTACCGCCAAAGTTTTTTACTATACAGTATACAATAAGTTTGACCCAAATTAATTGAACAATGTGACCCAACATTATCAACTATAGTACTACTCAAATGTAACATTGTCTCACAAGTGTGAGACGTAACTCACTAATTCAAGGGAGTGGTACCTGTTTTGCTTGCAAGTATTCATTCCAAACAAAACAGGATGAATACTCGCGAGGAAACTGATGTCATGCCCTTTAAATAGTGAGTATTTTAATCACTTGCACTCTTGTGACATGACATTTTTGAGTGGTACAGTACCTAAAAATTGATACCTATGATACCAAATCTTGCAGTAGAGTATTGCCACTTGGTATTTAGTGTTCTGCGATACGGTACATTTAGTGTATCACGTATCGCCATCAATAAACTGTTCGATACGATACTGTAGCACGATACTATAATGAAGTGGTCATGGCTACTTATAACTGGCATATTAGCTAATAGTTGTAACAATATCCAATTTATCTGTACCTTAAAGAGCCGACACTGATTCTACATTCATTGTGTATACAAATAAAAATGCTGATAAACTGCAGTATTATACTGATGTGACAAATAGCTAGTGTACATGTGTTCTGATATGATTTTTAGTATGGAAAACCAAGTTGCTGTTAAGAAACCTATCTCTACATGGATACCTGTCTCCATTACACCACCCACACAATTAGCTACCCCAAACTTTTTAATGCGTGCTCCTACAAAGGATTACTCTGCATTTTGATGAGTTGTCAAGATGGCTAGTATTATACAGCAAATTGTTTACTGCTTAGTGGTGCAGTTCTTTACATTTAAAGTGTAACAGCTAATGTTTTTAGAAGACCCGGGTAAGAATATTTTAGCCATAACAACGCACTTATAAATGCATATTTGTATGGCTTCTCGTAACGTTGCATTTTATAGCACAGGGGTAAATAGAAGGGCTTTCTATTTGAATATCTACATCACTGTTACAGTGATAGAGCAATCACTGACTGTTCTACTAGAAAACTTTGATATATCAATATTTACTAAGTACAGTATTGTATCATGATACTTATTTACTGTATCAATATATTGCCGTATCAATATGTACTGCAGATCCCTATTGGTATTACAATACTGGATAATATCAATAGTATCGTACAGTTCTAATACACATGTAACAAAATGTGATACAATAATACACTATACATAGTCAACTCACATCCACCATTGTTGTCACATATTTCTGTATGGAGATGGTGTCCATCTGAGAGTCCATACTGGCAAGCTCAACAAATTTGGAGAATTCTTCATCAGCGAGTATCGATGATGGCTAAAGGGGAAATACTGCAACTAGTGTAACTGACTGTATGTGTTACAGTATGTAAGTGTTATTAATTTAAATTGCAATAATATTGTTATCAGTTAATAGACAACAAAAATGTTCCTACATGCTTTCAAATAAAATAATGAACTAGCTATTTCTGATGTTTATTTTTACCACGGTAGCCCATAATCTCCACATAAACAAGGTAGTAGCGATCACATTATTACTAGTATATTGTTCACTTACTCTACTGTTGTGATTATCAGATCCCTTCTTGAATGCTGGGTGAAAGATCATTCAACTCAGCCTCGTTCATGACTGCAGCCTATGTGAACATACGAGTATGTGACATACACACAAACACACACTACATACACACAAACACATACACACTCCATACATACACACACACTCAAGTACAAACACACTGCACACACAGAATTACAATTACTACTAAATGTGACTGGATCTGTGAAAACCCCATATAATGGTGCAAGACTAAATTTCAGTATTGGCTATTGATTGCAATGGGTAAAATAATTGCATAATAAAAAAAAATCGTAAACTTTTTAAACACTTTGTTCTTTATGAAGAAAGGGTGCAATGATAAAAACATGGATACCATCTTATTCACTTACACAAGTGGAGTTCGAAAATCTTTGTTTCGTAGCAGTAGCCTAAAGGATATGTGAGTTATGGACATTTGTTTACGTCATGTCGAAGCAGTCGTACGCAATCAACATTTCTTCACTGATTTTGTCTCTGTATGTAGTGAAGAAAGGTGGTAGGAGAAAATAACTTACCATGTAATGGACTCCCCTATTCATTGTGAACACAATGGTGCAAGTTGCAACTCTGTACTGCACTGCGTTTGTAAGTTACAGTCATTTTTGTAAGCACCTGTAATTTATTTTCCCAATACTTGCTGTACAAATCGATCTTTCTGTTGCTACTTTGTAGGGCTGTAACTCTAAAAGTTGTTGGCATGCAAGGCTGAAACTTTCCCAGAGCATCCACTCTGCTAAGTAGATTATAAAACATGCGCCATTATGTCGGGTTTTCGCAGATCCAGTCACAAATGTACTACACGTACTACATGTATAGCCACATACACACAGCAATAGAACAAGTCTTTAATATTGTAGTCACCTGCCTAGAAAAGGCATCACTGCTAATTTTGATTACAGCCAACTGGTTGCTAAGGAAGAAACTATTTTCTGAAGGTGACATGTTTGCATACATGAACTGTAAATGGCAAACGTTTGTTGTCACAAAAATAAGTCAGATTGACTCACAAACATGGTTACTCTCTTATGAATACTTTACACTTTATACTAGGAGTAAGTGATACTTGTAAGTACTATAATACTGATACAATACTGGAATGTCCTACACTTCGGTATTGACTACTTTTTGCACATCATCAGATATTTCAATACCTGGTACATGGTGTTCACGTGATATTTTCCTACATTGTCCATAAAATTTACTGCTAAACTTGCAATGGCCATGTGTTTTGGTTATAAACATTTATAATTGGTAAAGATATGGAGCAATTACTGTATGGCTAGCTTCATTTTAGCCCACCAGCCTTGGTTGTTCACTGTCAGTACCATAGAGTCGGGTTGTTAAGCGCATGTATCTATTAAGTGCATATTATTTGTTATGCGCATACACATTTCTTGTAATTAACCATGGCTGATAAGTGCACATGGCAAAATGTGACAACAAAGCTACACACAGCAAGAAATGGCAAAAAAAAGCTGAAAGTACTGAAAAATTGATGTCTTCTCAAACGTTTACGTCTCCCTTAAGGTCTCTCCTCGCTATGTATACAGCAAATCAGCCATCTGGATAGAAATAATCTCGTTCATCATAAAGAATTTTACCCAAAAATGGAGTCAAATATCCTTACATCCTGGCGTGGTGACCGGCACAAACTATTAACTTCCTGTACTCATAGTAATTCCATGTTACAATCACCATAATTATTTATCAGGCGTGTGCACCTAACAGATAGTATGATTTTTACAAAAAGTTTCTCCAAAAATTATAAGTGCATGCGATTAACAACTCGACTTTACAGTAATTGACTAGCAAAAATATTGTATTTTTTCGGAGGTTCCGGATATAAGGTACAGCACTGATTAACTTATTAGTCCCTGCAAGACAGTGTTGTATCCTCCCACCTCCTCATACAATTGTAACTACCCTTATGGACCCTGTACTTGGGGGATTAGTCAATTAATCACAAGTACTCATTTTCGGTATCAAAAACACATCAATACTATCATGACTAAAGTTGGAATCATATCGAACCAAATATTGCCGACTTTCTACTTTAGACCCATTCGGTAGGCCTTCCAAAAATTACTGTAACATCATAACTGTTCGTACTAGTGAGTGATAGATAAGTATAGAGTGATATTTATATACTTCACCATGTGATAACTGATTGTGGGTTTGAGTTTTAATTGCACCAAATGTGTGTAGGGTACAGCACAGGCATTGACAACCTCTTTTAATAAGACCACTCATTATAGTGACTAGGTCCCAAACACAGCTACAGAGGTTTTTGAGTGCTCATTATGAAAAATGAAAAAAATTTCCTTTGTGTATATACCAGTCTGCACAAATTTGAATGCTATTTTGTAATACACTGTATTTGCAGCTACCACAACTACATATAATAGCTAGCCATGTCTATCAGCTACTTGGTGGATTTAAGATGGAGAATAGTATGAATAGTTTTGGGAAAAAGAAGAGCATAGACGAAGTTTCAGAGTTGCACTGTGTTAGCAATATTAGACAATACAGTAGGAGGATTAAGCAAACTGGTGAAGTGAAGCCATTTGATTACCAGCACAAACTGTGAAACAATCACAATTAACTCAGAACCCAGGTCTATATCTACAGTGTACATGATATTCAGAGCTGGCTGCTTATGATGAATTGATGATGCTGTCGGTGCACAACTGATCAATAAGACCATTCTATGGGGATACACTCTAAAACAACAAGATAGCAGCATTTTAATCATTATAGTAAAATGGTCTTTATAAAGAGGTGGTCTTTGTTAGACGGTGGTCTTTATAAAGAGGTGACCACCAATTGAAATTACCAAAGTACCGTTCCATTCCACCATTCCATTCCACCATTCCAGTCCACCATTCCATTCCACTGAATCCAGATGCCCGTGATAATATAGCTTGCGTGCTTGTGGTTATGTGGTTGTAGGTGCAAACAAAAGGTGTCAAATTACCTAGTTTCCAATCCCCCCCTCTACTATCTAGGGTTGAAACCATGTATCATTGTAATTCTGTATGCTGTAAAGTCAAAAATAAACAATAAACCATACACCTTCTCCCATATTTGACACAGTAAAACATACCCACAATGTTTCATAGACCGTTCGTTTCACCTCACAGCCTCAGCTGGCACGTCAAGTCTCGCCATCTGTTCCTCGGTGTAGAATACTGAAATTGACTAGATAGTAGAGGGGGGGATTGGAAACTAGGGGAGACTAGTGGGGGGATGGGGACTAGTGGGAAACTAGGGGAGTCTAGTGGGGGGATTCCCCCGACTAGACATTGGGTGACCTGCAGTTCGATTCCTGGGGTTGGAGGGATTTTTTCCTTACTTTGGCCCCTTTTCTGTTACACCTTTTCAGCTATAAGTCACTAAGTCTAAGTCCTTGAAATTAGGTTAGGTAATCCTAAGGCTGCAGCACATGTTGCTGCAGACCTTCAGTGCTGGTCACTGTAAAGCTTTAATACAATACAAAAAATAACCGGTTTACCTTTCACGTGACTAGTTGGCGCTTAATCTTGTTGATGGGCGTTGATGGGTTAGTATGTTCCATTCCCCATGGTTCCATCCGAGGTTCAGTCTGTTCATTGACATTGGCTGCCCTTCTAGTAGTTCAGAAGTTTCTACTGATTATTTTCGATAGTCTGTGTTAAGGTGAGTTAGTTTAGTCTCGAGTGGCCAAACCCTACTCTCCGCGCGGGGCTTTATATCGATCAATCGGTAAGCGCAGCGAAGAGTGGGTCTGGCCACACGAGACTAAGAGTCAGGGAAATAGACGGGTAGATATATAGTCTGGCACAGCCGCCTTCGATAAGGGTCTGGTCTGTCTAGTATCACCATAGATAATATAGTCTAATCAAAAACAGCTAAGCTGTAAAAAAAGGTGCGGCCCCAAAAAGAACATGGTGAAAAAGATGTGAAATCCAAGATGGCGGCCAACAAATGGCTGTGATGGTTGTGATATCTTAGTAGTAGCTAATTTACTAAAGCTAAGTTCACATCAATAAGATTATAGCTAATTCACTTTAATTCACACTCTGAAAGTATTACAAACAGCACACATTTATATAGTCACACTAAGAGAATGTTCTAGAACTACAAAGGAAATTAAAAGTTACTAAAATAAGTATCAAGTACAAGAAACTAAAAATAGCTAATTTTATTCATGAACATTAGTCTACATACTTACAGATTATTGTCTCTATATAGTTCAAAGTCTACAATACCACAATGGTAGGTTAATGGTAAAAATTTTAATAACGTCAATTCAGGTGAATTTGGTCTTGGCACAAAATTCACCTGAATTGTCGTTATTAAAATTTTTACCATTAACCTACCATCACAGCCATTTCTTGGCCGCCACCTTGGATTTCACATCTTTTTTCACCATGGCCTTTTTGGGGCCGCACCTTTTTTACAGGTTAGCTGTTTTTGATTAGATTTCACTTCTTTTTGTGTTTGTATACACCAAAGCGGGCCATAGGCCGGCTTTGGGGATTTCCTTTTCTTTACCACAGGAAGAAGAAAAGATGAAGCAGATGTTAAATACTTTAAATATTTCTGATTTTATCAGTAAATGTACAAATTAAATATAATACATATATTTATTACAGAACACTCTACACGGTGGTTTCTTTATAACTGAACGCTCTACAAAGTGACTTCTTCTAGCTGATATTTCTACAGAGTGATTTGTTTGTAGCTGAACTCTCTACATGATGGTTTCATCGCAGCTGAACTCTCTACAAGGTAACTTCATCTAGCTGATGTCTCTACAGGGTCACTTGTTTGTAGTTGAACTCTCTACATGATGATTTCTTTGTAGCTGAACTCTCTACAAAGTAACTTCTTCTAGTTGATGTCTCTACAGGGTCAGCTGAACTCTCTACATGGTAGTTTCTTTGCAACTGAATTCTCTACTGGGTGGCTTCTTCTAGCTGATATTTCTATAGGATTTGTTTGTACTGTAGCTGCATGAACTCTCTACATGATGGTTTCTTTGCAGCTGAACTCTCTACAAGGTAACTTCTTCTAGCTGATGTCTCTACAGGGTCACTTGTTTGTAGTTGAACTCTCTACATGATGGTTTCTTTGTAGCTGAACTCTCTACAAAGTAACTTCTTCTAGCTGATATCTCTACAGGGTCACTAGTTTGTAGCTGAACTCTCTACATGGTGGTTTCTTTGTAACTGAACTTTCTACAAGGTGACTTCTTCTAGCTGATCTTTCTACAGGGTGATTTGTTTGTAGCTGAATTCTCTACAAAGAACTTCTTCAAACTGATCTCTGTACAGGGTAAATTGTTTGTAGCTGAACTCTCTACAAGGTAACTTCTTCTAGCTGATCTCTATACAGAGTGACTTGTTTGTAGCTGAACTCTCTACATGATGGTTTCTTTGTAGCTGAATTCTCTACAAGGTAACTTCTTCTAGATGATCTTTCTACAGGGCGATTTGTTTGTAGCTGAATTCTCCACAAGGTAATTTGGTTGCAGCTGAACTCTCTACATGGTGATTTCTTGTAGCTGAGCTCTCTACAAGGTGACTTCTTCTAGTTGAACTCTCTACAGAGTGATCTTTTCGTAGCTGAAACTCTCTACAGGGTGATTTGTTTGCAGTTGAACTGTCTACAAGGTGACTTCTTCTTGCTGAACTTTCTACAGGGTGAATTGTTTGTAGCTGATCTCTCTACTTGATAGTTTCTTTGTAGTTGAACTCTCTACAAGCTAACTTCTTCTAGCTGATCTTTCTACAGAGCAATTTGTTTGTAGTTGATTTCTCTACAGGATGTTTTGTTTGCAGGTGAACTCTCTACATGGTGGTTTCTTTGTAGCTGAACTCTCTACAAGGTGACTTCTTCTAGCTGAACTCTCTACAGGGTGATCTTTTTGTAGATGATCTCTCTACAGAGTGATTTGTTTGCAGCTGACCTATCTACATGATGGTTTCTTTGTAGCTGAACGCTCTACATGGTAACTTCTTCTAGCTGATCTCTCTACAGGGTGAACTGTTTGCAGCCAAACTCTCTGCAGGGTGATTTAAACGCTCTACAGGGTAATTTCTTTGCAGCTGAACTCTCTACGTGATGGTTTATTTGTAACTGAACTCTCTACAAGGTAACTTCTTCTAGCTGATCTTTCTACAGGGCGGTTTGTTTGTAGCTGAATTCTCTACAGGGTGATTTATTTGCAGCTGAACTCTCTATAGGGTGAATTCTTCTAGCTGAACTCTCTCCAAGGTGATTTTTTTCAGCTGAACTCTCTACATGATGGTTTCTTTGTAGCTGAACTCTCTACAAGGTGACTTCTTCTAGCTGATCTCTCTACAGGGTGATTTGTTTGCAGCTGAACTCTCAACATGGTGCATAGTTTCTTTGTAACTGAACTCTCTACAAGGTGACTTCTTCTAGCTGATCTCTCTACAGGGTGATTTGTTTCTAGGTGGACTCTCTACAGGGTGACTTGCCTGTAGCTGAATTGTCTATCAGATTAACTGGTTGTAGCTGAATTCCCTACAGAAAAACTTGCAATGTAATATAATTCGTTGATGGAGTAAGTTATAAACGTAGCCCAATGCTCTATTAGGGTGACTGTTCTATTAGAGTATCTCGATCTCGCATTTGCAACACGTAGTTGGCTTTCGAATCATGACTCAGTGGTTTGTAATCCGATTCTTCTGTACTACAGCAAGGACTTTCTATGATAATTATTCCAGCTACACACCAATTTTCAGCTCATTGCTCTAAGCAGTTTGCCTGGTAGGCGTGAAAACTAATAGTTTTTATATTTATAAAAATCGATTGCGTAATTGTGACACAGGTTGGGTTTTGTCTCATATCTCCGTGGTCTTTATCTCGATTCTCTTCAAACCACAAAAAGGCACTCCTACGATGGTTACTCCATCTACATAGCAATTTTCAACTCATTCCTTCAAGGGGTTTACCCTGTGGGCGTGACAGACCTTCGACCTTATTTTACGCGAATAATCGATTGTTACTCGGTGAATGTCCATCGGATTCCTACCACAGTTGGGACTGAGATCCGCCTTAATGAGCCCTTCAAGTGTGCCAAATTTCAGCCCGATTGGAGTACGCATTCATGTTTTATGGCGGATTTTGCGAAGTGTGCGAAATGAAGAAGTAGAAGAAGAAAAAAATGAAGAAATTAAAACGAAATTTTGTTCGCTCGTGTCTCGGAAATGGCTGGACCGATTTTCTTCAAATTTGGTATGTAGACTCTCATAACTGGCCGGCACGTCTGTAGCAAATTTGGTTCCAATCGGATAAGAGATCACAGAGCTACATAGGTGTGAAAATTTCGTTTTCTTTCTTCCTGTTAATATACTCACGGTGTGGCGCGCCGGCTTCTTGGGCCGCACGACACACTATCGTGTGTCTTGATATCTGTGGCATCACCAGACCTGCCAACCTAGGAAATAGAAAAACCTTGAGATTTGGGTCTTGGCATCCAGAATGGACTACTGTATCTGCACATTATTAGGCCACTCCAAATAAATTCTCTGTTTCCCGTCCACCGCCCACATCTAGTTACTGTCAGCTATAATTATTCCATATTCTTCCATTATTTTCCGGTTATTCTTACATACTGACAGGCTCAGTAAAAGCAAGAGTTCATAATATAGAAAGAGGAGAGAGTGTCCAAGTGTCAATACCCTCTGAGAAATCACCGCGTTAAGTCATGGCTTCAATCCGTGATCAGCACAGTAGGTGATAATGCAGACTCTTTTCAATAAACGCTATCAATATATTAATTATTTAATAAAGCGCTTAAATCCATTTGTGCGCCAATGTTGAAATGTCTCAACAAGCCTCGTGGCAAGCTGATGTATTTGATGATGAGATAATGGAACAAGACGAAGAGTACGAAGATTACGATGAAATAGAGCCACCACCCGCTAAACGAAAATCGAAGAAAACCACTTCTGAGCGATGCAAGACTAAGCAAGAAGGAGAGCGTAAGACCACCCGACGACGTCATGTCTTGAACAAAACTGAAAAGAAAAACGTTTTAGCTCGTATTTCGTCTACAAGTAACGAAGAAATTACCCTGAAGAGTTTGTCTAGCACAACAAAGGAGGTTTCAGTGGTAAGCGAATTGCTAAAAGCATTTTGTGATTCTGTCACTCCAGTTGCTCTATCGTTTTTCACAGAGCACTTGAAAGAAACATTTCTAAGATTGTATGAAGAGTGTTCCACGTTAAAAGAGCGATACTTACAGTTCCAACTCAAGTGGCACAGCCACTGCAGTTATTTCCTTGTGTTGAAAAACAGTGAATTGACAGATATAGGTCTACACCCATCAGATCCCTTAGCAGTGAAAGTGGTGACAGTCAGGAGTGAATGGCACAAAGTTTGTAGCAGCTACTCAGTTAACAGTGATACTGCAAAAACTTTTTTAATATCATATTTCAGCGCCACATATAATGAATTACTCCAACAATGCCAAAATGTAATCAAACCAGCCGAACCAATTCAAGTAGCAGCAGTTCATGAAGATACTGACGATGTATACTACCGGTTTGGTGGAGGGGCCATTGCAGATATGCTTAAGACGAGATACAATAAAATGAAAACATCCAGTAAAGACAAAGACCAAGTTTCTTTAGAAATAACAGTGTTACAGAAACTAAGTGTCCACATGGAAAATGATAAGATTGACATCCCGGCATATTTGAAATATCGAGATGAAGGCTACATGTACTTTCCATGCCAAGAACTGTTGCCTTTCTTGAAAGCTGTTGATGTTAAGACAAAAGAACACACAAATGTCAGTCAATTTAGTGAACAGGGGACTGAGTTTGTGAAGTCAGTTGCTGATGCCATGGACAACAACACAGAACTAATGACAATGTTCTACACTACTGTATTGGGGAAAATACCAGAAGCAATCTCTTTACCGTATAAGCAGCTAAATGGAATTTTCACAGAATTGGTTCGTAAACTGAGCCATACACGAATTCAGGAGTTCCTTGACTCATATAAGCAATCTGCTGCAGCAAAAAAAGGAACTGCTACTTTAAGTGGGCTGAACCTGAGGGACAGTTTATTAGGTCATCATGTGAACCTCAAATCAAATCAGTAAATAAAGTTTTGTCATTAAACAAAGTTCACCCTTGTTTAAGTACTGTATTCTAGGTTTTTGGGTATGTAAGATTTTGTAATAATATTTATGAAAAGGGTGTACTATGAACTGGTTGTATCATACATTACTATATAATAATTGGAATTAGTTTATTTTCCATATTTCTTCTTCTGCAGTGCACACTCTGGGAGATTTAATGGTACATCTCTATAGCCCTTGGAGCTATGGTGAGAAGATACAGTGTGTTTGATCAGGTGTGATGCTCTGGCCACAGCATAGTTGGATGAACTCAGCTTTCCACCACAGCAGTGCTTGAATTGGCTGAACAGGGTTTCCACTGCACTGCCTGACAAACGAATCGGACTGATGAAGTGGTTGGGATACTTGTGTAGGAACCACTCTGCAAATCCAGTCATTCCATACACACAGATTCGTAACAAATCCCAGGCTACAAGAAACAACATACACGTAAACTGTTGTATACAATACTGTACACAAATAAGCATAATGCCTACATACTGTATTTACTTGGTTAGATGCTACACCTCGAATAGTAACCACACTTAAATAGTGCCAGTCAGCTTCATTAATTATGACTAGCAAATAGTTCTAAAGCAACTATTACTTAACTCATAAATGGGACCATATGTTGGCCAAATTTTGCTGCAATATGTTATAGCAAAGGAGGTACAACACACTTTAAGCACAATCAAATAGAATTTGTTAATGGCATGTTTTAACTTCTGAACTGATGCTTAATCTGGCTTTACGTTTGCCCTTCATTTCGTATGATGAGTTCTTCATCACGTGACGATGTCTCCAATCACCTTGTATATTAATATCAAACCAGTGGGGTTCACTGCACTGTTAAATTATGCATAAGAAAAAGCATTCAATTGGTACCAAGTTTTCAATGAAACCTGTTTTTAATTGCTCTGTACAAGTCCTATGTGCTCACGTGAGTGTGTCGTACCTCCTGATATTATGGTATACAACTCATGGTATAAACTAACTTTGCCAACTTAAAAATCTTGCATCAGTTGTAGCTGCATTACCTGCAATTATATAAAATAGTAACTGTGACATACAACTGTTTACTAACCATAAAGATCATTGTACCACTTCTTGAAGTATTCATATCCCTGTTCAATGGATTTCAAAACATCTCCTTGGGTATCACAGATTTTAGAGTGGCTCAGAAAACCTTTCTCGAATAGTTGATTACATGCTTCAAGGTATGCCAGGGTACATCTCACGTTGGCAGCATCATTGGGTGTTGGGATACTGTTAACATACTGGTACAACTCAGACAACACTAATTCTTGCTATAAAAATTAAAGACGACAAGTGAGTATTTACACATGAGCACTGCAGGCCAAAATGCATGTACATCAATCAGAAATATTACAAGTGCTTTGTGAGTTTTACAGTATATCAGATATATATTGTATCAACTTTTATTAAAGTTCACCTGCATAATCTTAGCAGGTGTCACATTCAGTTTTGTCCAAGAATCCCTTATTATATGTATTTCACGAAGCCTAGGAATCATTCTGGCAACACCATCATCACGTCTCCGACATTCCCGTTGGTACATGTCAACTATTGCCTGCCATCCAAATTGAATGCCTTCAGGGGTCTTAAATTTCCTAGCTCCACCATCTTTAGAAGCAAACAAAGCATTGATCATGTTTTTGAGCTACAGTATGCAAAAAAAATTTCACATGACATTGATTGCTTAATTGTGTACCTGATGTGTTGGACAGATCAGCCAAAAAATACGATTTGGTGGATTAAATGGATTTGTAAACCATGGCTTTATAACATGTTGGTCAGACAGGTTTCTATGAGTGTTATTCCCATATGCTCCAAAGCACCCATGGCTGGCTTTCAGAGCTGCTAAATTTGGTGCTCCACCATCGCAAACCAAAATGCTAGTTTTTAAGCCATAAACCTATGTAATAAGAATGGTAACAGATTGATTACTATCCTGACACGTACCTGAAAAAGCTTGACTGTCTCCAGAACACATGCCATGACAAATTTAGCAGTCATCGGGTTTTCACTAGTAAAATACGGACCCACTATGTCAAAACTTGAGGTTAGATCTCGCCACAAGAACTGCAAAATGTAACTAGTTTGCTTTAAACGACTGGTGGGGTCGAAAAGAGCAAAAATATCTTGCAGATTAGCTTGCTCCTGTGATGACATCGCTAAACCAACCAGGTGGTGACTTCGGGAGTTCCATATTAATGAAGATATGACTTTCACCTCATCAAAAATGACTGCCCCATCTGACATAGGAACGGCTCCACTCTGATCCTGGAATGACTGTTGAAAAGTCCTATACTGGGCCACTTGTTTGATGATTGATTCAGCACATGCTCCAGGTTCATGCAAGAAAGCACCAGTATAGGATTGCAAGGTGGACTTGGATGGTAACTGCAATATATTAAAGCTTTTTAAAGCTTCATAAGCTGCTGGGCTGTGTACATAGACTGCAAGTGCTACAATGTTTATCACATGTTAATAAACACTCATACAGTGTATTAAGGATGACATACCGATCCGAATTGTAATTAGACTCCAACGATTTCCTTTCTTTCCGGTGTCTAGTAATAATGAAACATCAAAACAAATATTTATTTATGCACAAGTTTACCATTCTGTATTTGATCACTGTAAAACTGTGCCTTGCAGCTTGCCTTGTCCCGTTCCCATGAACTTCGAATTGATTTTCCAGTAGTAGATGAGTGGGCATCAGCCTCCTTGAGAATGCTGTGTAGTTCTTCTGAACATCGTTGTTCAATTGTCTGGAGAACTTCACTAACTTCATCCGACTGGTCATCTTCGAGGGTAATATCAAACTCACTAAGCCTTGATAATTTTGCCTTGTCATTTGACCGTTCTTTCTGAGTTGCAGCTTTTCTTTTACGAATACTAGCAGGTGAAAGATATTTCAACTTATATCGTGATGACGGCTGTTGCCTCTTCAGACGCGTTCCTGGACTGACATCTGACCTTCTTCGCTGATGATCAAGATAACTGTTTAATCTTTTGCACGGTCTGCAGAGTACTTCATCACTGCTCTTCTGCATATCAGATGCATTACTTTTAAGCTGATACCATAAGGTGCAGTCTTTGGAGTCGATACGCTTAAAAGGTCTATCCCACAGTCGGACACTTTCCAAGTGGAATCGAATAATGGAAAAGTATTTGTCATAATACTCAGTCTCATTCAATCCTGGACAAAATTTGTGGTCTCCTTCACAGGATATTATACGACACACCATTATAGCTTCATCTACATTGTGCACTGTTCCTTTCTGCACAGATGTTAAGAGTACTTGAACATCATAACATAAAGTAGTAGATGATTGATAAAAAATTACTCTTGCCACAGATATATACCCAGCATTGGGAATGTTTTTCATATTACTCTGTGTTACATCTAAGATAGTACTACCATCTCCCATTCTTTTAGCAAATACAAGGTCTGGATATTTCTGTTGACCTTTCACAATAACCTCGTCTATGATAGTAGCGTACTCAACACAATTGGTTGGCTCAGTGGTGGCTGCTACATTATCATTGCTGTCTTCTTGTGTCTGGTTAGATGTGATGTCATGACTTTGCTGGTTATTCACAGGTACATCTCCTTCATAGTAAATACTATACAATGCTTTTATACATCTCTTAGTTACCTGTTGTAGCTGTGCTCTGATCAGTTGCCACCAAGCTATCATCTGTATTTTCAAGTGGTTGGATACTCACATTAGTAGTACTTGCGCTACTATTGAAGCTGTTTCCTGCAAAGCAATTAATAAGACCATTCATTATATCTTCTTGTTGGTTACCTATGCCCTGTCGAACCAATGACTGGCTTCTAATACTGAGTAGTGCTGCATTCTGAAGTGGCTGTGTACCTATGCCCATTGGAAATGCACTTTCATATTGAAAGAAAGGTTGTGCTGGCCTCACAAACACAGGTGGCAAGTTGTACGGAGGTACTGTGAGGTGGCATTCAGTCTGGTAGTACGAACCAGCAGGATAGCTCACATTGTAGCGTAAAGGGTACGCATGGGAAGGTGGTATTACATGAGGCACTCCTGAAAAAAAAGGCCAGCTGTACGTGCACATACTTGCAGTAATCACGAGTCATTACCTGAGACGGCTAGTGGCTGTTCATTAGGCAAGAGTCTTGGCCTGGCATTAAACACAAGGCGTCTGTTACCGCTACCATGGCCAGCATCACGGACTGGGGTGCGTGCTTCTTCCGAGGCTTCTTCCCGCGTACTAGTGCGCCCGCTACTTGAGCGCGTACCGTCACCATCGTCCATTTTTGAACATCACGTGCAATTCTATGTTACGCGCACGTCTTACTTAAGCGCAGTATCCAGTATAATATGGTGGTACGTAAGGATTCCCCACTCCATCAACGCCAATCAACAACGTGTCTGATTTGGTAAAAGGTATTAAATATTTTCGGAAATATACAGAGAAACACGGGATACTCGACGTGGTGATTTTATACGGGTCATATTGAGAGTTGGACACTCTCTCCTCTTTCTATATTATGAACTCTTGGTAAAAGCCATCTTGAAACAGGGTCAGCTCACGTGTCAGCAGTGCTATCAAGTTGGCACAAACTTCACGTTTGTGTTATTTTTGCAGCTTAAAAGGGAAGGAACAAGCTTAAGCATGCCTTTATGCAGCTTTTTATGGTTGTGCCAGGAAAATAATGGTTTGAAAAGCTGCCAATCTTATAATGAAATAATGGAAATGGACCACCCGCCTGCATGCAAATATGCTTGAATCCAAGACGGGAAACAGAGAATTTATTTGGAGTGGCCTTATAGGCAGACACAGCATATTGCAACAGCCCCCATGCCCATACAATGGGCAGGTACATGGTGTAGGCCACCTTTACCTTGCAACACATATGCACATGCCCAACTTCATATAGACATTAATATAGCATTTAAAACATGTTGTGTCACTAATCTATGTATGGAACAGCTAGACCTCCAGTAAACAAGTGCATGAGTGTTATGTCACCAGCTAAATGTACTTACTCGGAAGCCACTGTATTGAAACAGTCACTCTTTTATTGTAACACGTGACTGGACTATGGAACATTCTTAATATAAGCCACTAGGTGCTTATAATATCAGGTGATTATTAGAGATGTATCAATTTCATCCTAGAGGTTTAAAGCAAATAAAATACGAATCAAACACGTAGTATGTACCATTTATATAGGCTACAAACCCAGGATAGCAGGTGCTCTTGTGTGACGTGTAAACTAAGTGATTCAGAGTTGGTATTCTGATCAGAGTTGTGACCACTTAAAATTAACTCCAGATCTTGCTTCAAGTACTCTCCAATATAATATTGATATTAAATAGAAGGCTGAAGACAATTCCTTGCCACAATTTCCACCTTTATAATCGCGTGATCTTGTCTCTATTATTATTAGTTGTACCACAATTACATACCTGGGGAAATCCCCAAGAACTGAAAAGGCTAGGAAAAGGGCGTTCTGAGATATTGACTCTGGCCTGAGCTTGAAAGTGAAAGAAATAATGAGTTTTACAGTGATGACCCGTGAGAATTGGTAGGCTTAACTAAAAATCTGTGAGTTTAGAGCTACTATTTGTGAGACCTTGAGCTTGGTAGTGAAATCATAAGTCTCATGGTAAATCCGTGAGGGTTGGCAGTCCTGCATCACAAACTTGGTGCAGATGGAATGCGGTATTACATCACAATAACCGCACAAATTCACATTCCTTTTGTTTTCGTTGGCAGGGCCACTTTAACTAAACTGTCTCGAACTAAATCCAGCCAAGTACAGGGTTGGTAGGTTGGTAAACTTCCCAACCTACTACAAATCATCTTAACCAATGTTCTGTTGCTCTCGTTCAAGGTAGGTATACCTGGAAGTATGATTCAGTCTTGCAGGTTTTCGTCTACAGGCTTCAAAAGCATTTGTTAAACTTTATGCTGACCTTCCAGGTTATCTTGCCAGTGTCAGCCCTCCTAGCACTATCCCCACCGAACTTTCTGCCTCCCTTAGCAGACCTGACTTGGTCTTGGTTCCTAAGGATTCCATCTACCTGTTTAAGCTGACTATTCCCACAAATACCCAAAACACTTATTGGCTGCAAGAGCTTGGAAGGAAGATAGATATGGCTCTTTATTGTATGATCTTCAACATACTGAGTTAATTGTTGATCTCATTTCTATTGAGATGGGATATCTGGGTCACTTTATGCCAGAAACACTTGCTCAAGTGGCTACTGCTTATTGTGTGTCGAAGAAAACTGTATGGTCACTGTTTGAGCAGGCTGCTTGTATTGATGTCTCCTGCTCTTACAGAATTTTCAATTCTAGAGCTTCCCCGGAGTAGAATTTATTGGACCTCTTTACTTGAACTTTGTTTCTGTGTAGTTAATTGATCACTCTTTGGTTATCAGTGTATGGTAACCCTGAGTCTAGGCCCCTGTTTGTATACTATATTTTGTCTTAATATAATCAATAAGATGTTTATCATCAAATCAAAATATGCAGAAATGTAGAACTTTTGTGGCCGTCTATCCAAATGTCTTTCTGGCATATGTACGTTTATAAGTGTTCAGTAGGTCGTATTCTCCCGACTTGGGGCCACTGCCTTTCCTTACTGAAAGAAGCCAAATAAACAGAAATACAAGACAGACAATATTTCAGCCTTGTTTGCCTCTTTCTAAACTAAACTCTCCTTGAATTGCAGGAGTAATTGGAAGGCATTTATGAGATTCTGGTTTTGCCAGTCTCTTGGCCCCTATTAACACATTCCAGCTGTGGCATTTGGACTATATTAGGGTTGCCCAGGCCAGCACTAATCTGGTCTTGTCTAACTCCTGCTAGGCAGCTTTTAACAGTACTAGGGGCTAAGCCCTAACTGTGAAGGTTGGCTACAAATAACATGAGGGTATTTTCCAAAGTTGGATAGAAAGTCAGACTAGCAGCCTCACAGAACTTTACAAAGCAGTTTGCTCCTGTACAGTACGCTTTCTTGGTGGAAGATGCTGCACCTGTTTTTAAACAAGCGGGACCAGTGCGGAGATAACCAGTCTGACCTCTGACAAATCACCAGATCCATTGCCAGCTGAGGGATAATGGATGGGAGTAGTTGAGCTGATGGGACCTGAGTAAAGAACAGTGATTATTTCTGGATATGGAATCAGCTGTTATTTTATTTTTCCTTGGATATCTGATACCTTTAGAACAAAATTGTGATGCGCTGATATAAAGAAGGCAAACCATGGTAGGTGCATGATTGGGATATCATCTTTTGACAGTGATCCCTTCAGGTCAAGGCAAACTGTCATTTCACTCCGTTGTAAGGTGTTGTTTGTAGGATACATTCTAATGTTCCATCGATACAGAAAATACCTACTGATCCGATACCAGTATCTAGCAGTAAATTTCACCAATACAAATACCGATACCCCTATACACACTTCTCAAGGTAGGTACATGTGACTGCTCTCTTAAGATCTTTATTGTGCAGTGACTGTTCTGTTAGAGTATTTTGGTTTTTTTTGTGCAATCATAGAAAGTAGCAGTGATGATAGTTTCAATGATGACAATTGGTACAATTGGCTGTTAATTGATATTGGAATACTTAAATAACTGATACTGATCAATACCAAAGTGCCCATTATCAGCTCCGATTTGATACCAGTCCAATTATAGATCTGTAGAATACTATATTCCTTAGTCAAGATTAAGCAGCAATGCTCCAAGATACTATAAACTTGGCTGTGTTATTGTGATTGTAATGTCCAATAGGAAAAATTTTATACGGTATACACAAGTACATACAGCTGTCTATTATCTATTAATGAAGTACAGTGTTTTATGTATTCCATGTAGCACGATCATGGCAGAAGTATATGCGAAGAATCAAGCATGTACGTATGTAGAATATACCACATACGTAATCATGTAACTTTTAGTTTGCATTTTATTAGCAATACTATAGTATGTTCACGTTGAGCTGAATCCTAAAAAACAGCTAAAAATTAAAAGTGAATTTTTTCTCAACAGAGTTAACATTTCAGCCAACCAGATGATTATTGGTAACAGCAAAGGTGTCAACAACGGACATGTACGGTTTGGCTCCATTACAAATTCTGGAAAGGGCTGTAATGGACACTGTACTTATATGGCTTCCTGTAGGAAATGTATTGTGAAAATCTTGATTGGCCGTAAATATTATGTCAAACATTTGGACAAAAAGATTTTGAAATATTTTTAGCGGGTCGAGCAGTACTACAAATGAGCCAAATTTCAAGATCGTGTGTAATTGCATCCATGAGTTCTTAAATGTTTTTGAGGATTCAGCTCAACGTGAACGTACTATATGACGACAGAGCTGGAGTGTCTGTGTAATGATGTATGGATTTGTTTGTGTTGTAGATCATGCTGATGTTTGTTTAAATGTGCTCAACAAGTACTTTGAAGAACTGTGCAACATATCAGATCTAGATTCTCTTTTGCCACACTTTGAAGAGGAAAGCATTATTACTGTTCATCAACAAATAGAAATTGAAAATTCCAATTCTCCCACAGGGGATAAGATGAGAATGTTATTAGACAACATTAGTCTACCATTACAGAATGGTTCTACAGAACGATTTGATAGTATGTTAGAAATCTTAATAGAGAAAAGTGTGGATGAAACTAAAGTAATAGGTTGTTCAATGCACAGGGAAGTGAAAGGTATTGATTTATTTCACAGTGTATACGTAGTTTTAGTTTCATAGTAAACTTGATATTGAGCCTTTTAATCTGATATTTTATTTGAGTCTAAAATTGTTTGTTTTGACGAAATGGACAAATACAGATTCAGCATAATATTATGTGCTTGTGGTATAAATAATAGATATAATAACGCATCTTGTGTCAGACTTATAAACATCAGATGTTATGTAGATACTAACTGAGTAAGTGTGTTATAATGTTTTAGAATAGGGTGTCCATTTGTATCACAGAAGCAATAGGGCATCAGACTTCTTTGGTCAACCATCAGCTACCCACGGTAATTAAAGATGTAGGCTGAATTCACTTCTCTATAACATCCACAACTGTACAAGAATATGTAAGTGGTACAACTTGCCCAACACTAACCGTGTCACTTTTACCAGTACTTTTGTTTTCAGCTATATAGTCAATGGAACAGGGTTTTCCCTATGAGTAACTCGATTTTGGTACAAAGAATAGGAGGCAATAAATAGAAGTGAGATAATGTGACAGTTCCTGTATGTAGATGCAGGAAGTTGTACTTGCAACCTCAGAAAAAAAAATCACATGATGGGTATGTGGTAGCTGCACTATGTGTAGTGTCTCCAGTGAGGAGACTAAGGACTATATGAGCATTCATGAGACTGCTCTTGGAGCCACTTCCCCTTGACAAGCATCCCAGTGCTGCATGTACGTATAGCTCCCATAATATGACTTACCTGGAAGCAGTAGGTGCAGTTTCAAATCCTATAATAGGTGCTATCAGTTAACTAAAATACTTTGATACTTTACATCTCAGTATTACTGTAATTTAATTATACAGTTATTGTACTGTATAGTAGGGACCACAAAGGTGTGGGAAAAACATCCCCCAAAACCAGCCTCACTTTCTCTGATGACGATGAGGCAGTATTGGTTAGGTAAAACTAAGCCCAAACAAGCCTTCAGATTGACCCGAAACGCTTTCAACAAGCTGCTACGGAATTAAAAAAAAATTATTAAACAGAATTTTCTACTGACTGACTGAATAACTGACTAACTGATGCCTTTAGACAAGCATAACTCAATAACAGCTAAAGGTACTTTTTCACTGTTCAACATCACTTCAGCCCTTGGTGCCTTTTAGCATACTGCAGTACGTACAATGCATTCTTCATGGACTTACCAGTGTCCTCCTTTGTGTCCCATTCATCTTTTCTGACAGCGAAAAGTGTCGATTTGGTAGTAGCATGTGATGGCTTCCCTTTGTAATAGAAATCGTCTGTATTTTTCATAGTTGCTACTCTTTGATTGCAGAGGTGCTTTTTGAACAGTTCTTCATTCGTAATGCTGTGTAACGGGTTAAACATAGACTGTAGCTGACAACAAAGTGTAATAGATACTTCACTTTTCAGATTATAATTGATAGCTGGGGCACGCAATGCTATTTCTTTCTTTTGATGCAGTATGCGTGGGGTCGCCAGTCATAATATTATTATTTTACATTAAAAAGTTGACAAACAAGTACACAAAAAATTGAAAATTTTAACTAGAGTAAGGACCATAGCACATCGGTAAAAAGTACTGAAACAAGCTGGAGTAGTGCATGATATTAGTAAAACAATAAGAAGTGTTATATCCCTACCGTGCTCAAGATAGAGAAAGAGTTCAAACAATGCTGCAAAGAAACATTGTGCTGTAAAATCCAACATATCCAACCTGTATATTGCATATCAGTGGGTCGTTCCCACTTTCCATTCCCGTTTTCCTCAAATTCTACTTATCCACCACTAGTAGTGAGTATGCAAACAGTTACAGAGCACTTACAAAGTATGCTACGGATGTTTGTAAACTTGATACACTATAATTGCATTTTTGACAACGAGGAGAATAATACAATTGTAATCCCTGCTTTAGTCTTGGTATTAAATATAATTAAAGTATATGCAAATAGGTACTGTTATTGCCTTAAGTGATCAAGGTAAAGCGCTTATACTTCAGTGCTTTTCATTGCTGTGAACCCGGTCCAACTCTTCTTAAAAGGCAATTTTCCCAAGAAGCTATTTAACAATTTTACTGGCAGTGTTATCATGGATATAGGAAAAGCAATACTGACATCTGTACTACAGTGGAACCTCTCTTATCCAGACCTCTGTTATCCAAGCACCTCCATTGTCCGGACAGCCCAAAGTTTGTAGTCTATTGGCAATAATGAAGTTTGGGGGTTAGTTGAAAATACCACAAGGAAGCCTAGAGATTTCTGTTTACCTGTTAGGTGGCTTGTTTATTCTACTAATAATAACTAGCACTTGGTTGCTAGGGGATAAAACAATTTGCAGCCTACATGAGTGACCATGAATGCTTTGTAGTGATTTCCCTCTGCTCACTAATCTGCATAGCACTAACTGATACGTTGCAATAACAACATTATAGAAGTTAGTCATTTTATCATAATATCTTAGTTACGGACATTTCTGAGCTTTGGATGGTAGTGTGTACCAGACAGCCTGGATAAGAGAGGTCCTACTGTAATACGTAGGTGTATGGAAGATCAATCTTGATAATATTCTAGTGCTGTAAAAGGAATAAAGAAACAGCTGAGGAATAATTGACATGGCACAATGTGTGTCACAACCAGGAGGTGTGTTATTGTACTAAAGCCCTTAGTATAGAACATCATTACCATGCCTCCTACAATAATGTATCACCTTTGTAAGCCCAGGGATCATTAGTCCACCTGGCTTACACTCATTTTACAGGGACTGATTAACAAAATCCGACCATTTTGATGGTGCAGGTATACTCACCAAAAAGCACACAGTTTGTTATGAGTACTCAGTATGTAAACAATTCGTTGCCCCGAAATCCTTTTGCATCTATTGAAAAGACTCTGTAGTTAAACAAACAGCTGTAACTTCTGCACATTCAAGTGTATGGGAATGGGATAAGAGTTAATGGAATCCTTTATGTACAACAAATCGAATGATATATAGGTTTTACGTGTAGTGATGAATGGAAAGGGATAAACACCCTTGGTTTTGACAAGATGTTGTGTATTCTAGCTTGAGATTTATTTTTGAAACGTCTAATGTCCATAACTTCTGTTTACTTTTTGTGTACGGAGTGACGCAATGCCCAACGAAATGACACGTACCTTTTAAAAATGGACAAAGTATTGCCAACTTACAAGCGTTTATAAATAAGGTATGAAAATGGCAATCTAACATGAAGGAGAGAAGGTTCAAGATGGTATGCAGTGTTCTGGTTAATTAAAATAATGAGTTAATTATTTGTAAATCTTTTCTCGTTCCAGGTTTTGTGCAGCTCAGGTCCCACTTGCAAACTATAGTGGATTTGATGCCTAGTGACTTCAAGCAAACTACTGATAAACTGCATGATTGCTTTACTGATACCCAAGTTGGTGATGTGTTCAATAGTGAGAGTTCAGAAGCTGCTAATCAGCTGATTATAAAATATTTGACTGCTAATTTGTTTGGTGTAAAGGATGTGCTTAAATTCTGCTCACAACTGGAGAAGATAAGCACATCACTAGAGTTAGACAAAGTGATAAGTGATATAAGAAGATCATGTAAGTTGTAATTATTTCATAATTAGATGTGTATGTACATTGTCTGTTGATGTAATGCATCTTGATAATTGTGTGTGTGTGTGCGCTGTGTGTGTGTGTGCGTGTGTGTGCGTGCGCTGTGCATGTGTGTGTGTGTGCGTGCGTGCATGCGTGTGCTGTGCATGTGCGTGCGTGCGTGTGCATGTGTGTGTGCGTGCGTGTGCTCTGTGTGTGCGTGTGCTCTGTGTGTGCATATGTGTGTGTGTGCGTGCGTGTGCTCTGTGTGTGTGTGTGTGCGCTGTGCATGTGTGTGTGTGTGTGTGTGTGTGTGTGTGTGTGTGGTGTGTGTGTGTGTGTGTGTGTGTGTGTGTGTGTGTGTGTGTGTGTGTGTGTGTGTGTGTGTGTGTGCATTGCCTCATAACTCACCCATAGAATACTCATTTCATACTGTAGCTAGTGGACAATTAAAACAGATCAATATACGTCCACCCAGAAGAGGTATAATTTTTGGAATAATTGCACTTACAAACCTGCTGAGCAAAAACCCGGCTTGTTTGCATTTTCCTTGAACTTCATTTTATGACTTTTTTGTTGTCTATATAGGGAAAAACCAATAGTCTGTTAAAACCTTGTCTGATAAGGGCTTTTTAGAGTTATAGCAATAGACAACATGAAGAACAAAACAATTGATTTGTACAGTGCCTACGTACGTATATGGAAAAAGTTACAGGTGCTCATTTAATCAATCATACATCTCGAATACAACGGACTACATACGTAGTTGTGACTTAATAGAATTGTCTTCCTTCACTATTTACTGAAAGGATTACAACATACGTATGTAAAATTACGTAGCATACATTTTTTATACCCAATGTACATATGTCAATGGCATTTATCTCGAAAACAGAGTTATGCAAAAAAGTTGTATTTTCACTTAATCGGTCACATTTATTATGTAATCTAGTAAACTGTTTCTTGTTGGAATACATGGGTTATGTCATTCTTCCCTTAAAAACTCTTGTTTATGAGTAAAGATTGTCTCAGCAAAAAACCCACGTAATTTGCACAATGTCCTTGGACATAATTGAACATAATATTAAATATGTCCAAGGATGTTGAACATAATATGCACTAGAAGGTGTCAATGAATAGGGTTATGTTGCACACCAGAGTACAATATAATAGTCAGCCATTCTCCAACCAAGTGATGCTGTTGACCGATCAATGCAACCATTGGTCGGCCATTTGTGCCGATCACATTTTTCACAACTGTAATTATTTATTATCAGTCTTTATAATATGTATTATTATAGTTATTATTATTGTCATATTGTTACGTTTTCTTATCAAAACTATTCAATTGCTGCGTGAAGTCTTGATTCCATCAAAGCATCAATTCGATATGCATGGGTAAACTAGATCACTGCACCTCTTGTTTACCTCAAGTATGAATTGTGGGTTGCAGTTGATGTGAAGAAGCAATCACTACACTGACTACATGAGTGGCGCTTTCCAGGAGAAAAAAAAAAGAAAGTAATGCTTGCGAAGTTTAGGTACAACATTAAGTATAAGACGGCCATTTCATGGTTAGAGGTGTAGACAATACACTGGCTGGGAAGTGTGGAATGAAAATCGGTGATAAAAATGTACTACAAGCGGCAAGTTCGAGAGTAAGTTTTGATATATTGCAATTCACAATAGAAACTTTACCAATAGCTATAGTTGGATAGGTATTCAATCTGTGCTGACTCAACACCACTTGTAACAAAGCATTTAGCCCAACTATGTCTACAAACTGGCTTTACAATACATCGATTCATAGTTTTTTTTGTTTGTTTGTTTGTTTGTTGTAAATATGTGTGTAGCAATACAAATTATGTGCATAACATTCAGTGATAAGTAGTTGAAAGTGGTCTCAGATTCAATCTCAGAGTGATCCCCAGACCCCCATGTGCTTTGCACTGCGGGGTGAGCTTTGCACACCAGGATAGTACTCCTCTATCTTACATATGGCCATGCAATTTCAGAAAAGGCCAGTCAAATTTACTTTTGATTGGCCATTCTGTCCAAACAATGATTTTCCCTTATATTGTACACTGCACACTATGCACTCCCATAAGTTTCAGCTTATTGTGGTGAGTAGTTTTGGGATTGTTGCACTAGACATTAGGAAGATTGGACCCTGATTTACCTTTTATTATCATACTTCTAACCACATATGTATTTGTGTAGGAACATTGCCAGACAACAAAACCAAAAGATCAAGAGCACCAGCAGCTAACTGTATATACTGCTATTGTGCAGTGCCAGCCAGAGGAAGTTTATCCATTAAGTGAAAGGTCACCTTGAAGGTCATGGTGTCCTCTCTCTTGTGTCGTCCAGACAAATCAGTTCAAGCCAATAACTCAGTGAGATAGTTTGGGAGGCCCCTTGCACTTGTAGGGTCAATACAGAGTTTAATTGCTCTTCTGCTTCACTCACTGTCACTGGTGTGTTCACACGGTGACTAGAGGGTTTACTCAGTGACTGGGCCCATAACCTGACCTGCTGGAGCAACATGACAATAACTTACCATGAACCACAATAGTGAGTTCATAATAGGAATCTCCCATATTTCTTTCAAAACCTCTAATAGAGTGCACTCCTAAAAACTACTTTGGAAGGCATTTTCCAACTAAAAAATGAGCTTTTGTGAAGCTTGGAACAGGTGCCATGAAATATCACATTATCCACTGAAGGCTAGCAGATCCAAAGAGAAGCTTCAGATAGTATACATGCTGATGTATGTGGCCCCACGTAAATGCAATCTTTTGGTGGAAGCCATTACTTTGTCATGTTTACATGTTTATATTATTATGAAACCTACTTTCTAAGGAGACAGGCAGATACTTTAGTACAAGTTTAACCAACAGTTAAACAGGGTTATCTTGAAGGTGTACATAGCAACGTTGATCTATAATACCAAGGTTGAACATAATATGCACTAGAAGGTGTCACTGAGTAGTTTTCTTGCACACTATGCAGGACATGCAGGGTAAACACCCAAACAGGGTAGTGCTAAAAGCCGGAACGGAATGGAACAGAACGGAACCAATTGGGGCGCACGCCAAGTAGAAAAATCGTTACAGACGGATTTTGTATTATTTCCAACTGCCACATAGTGACTAGAATTGTGCTAGAGTTCATTTCCTTCTACTTATGTGCATGCTAGAAATCGCGCTCTTGGAGTTTCTATTTAATGCCTGCCACATGGCATGTTGTGCTCTTACCAATCCATCAAATTCTGTTTAATCCTGATGTAGAATTGCTTCCTTATCATTCTAAAAGGTAAACTACTGTAGTATTTTCATGTTATAGTCGTGTCTAAGTCTTTATTGACAGCGAGGATGGTTTTCTGAAGTCTGCCAGCATGGGAAATAATTTACGAGAGTTAACCACAGTGTATGTTAGTGGCTGTGGATCATTTTATTATTATTTATTATTATCAAGACTCACGGTAGTGAGTCGCGCGGCCAAGAAACTACAAAGCGCACGCCCAATTAAAAGACGCGCGGCCACTACTGTGAGTTATTTACGTGTAGGGCCGGTTTCGAAATATTAGTCCTAGATTATGCAACATCTCTCAATAGATTTGTATTGCGTTACGCGATAAAAAATCTTTAGTAGTCGTCATCATAGTTTTCTTGCGACCTCGCTAAAATAAAAAAGTAACCATCGCAAAATAAAAAATAGGCGTATTTCACTTTATTTCTCTACCTTATGTTACAACTACTGTCAAGTTATACCAGTCAACATAGTCGTGTTTGTATAGTCCATCTAGCACTGACATTATCCAATCCTGGTTTGCCTATACGCGTATTTTCTTCAATCAAACCTCTAATCCCTACAATAACTTTTAAAGGCACGACGTGGACACAAACTCTAATGCCTGATAAACAAGTTGTGACAACGTGCTGAACCGTAAGTTCCCTAGGGATGGCGTTTTAAGCAGAAATCTTTTAAATTCCATTTAGTGCCACACCCCATGCGAGTGTTTATAAATCGCCAGTGTCTGAAGGTGCTTTAAGCATACTCTTCAATTCTCTATTTACATGTAATTTTTAATATATTAACCACAAAGGCTGATAAGGTGAATACAAAAGGTAACAAGCCTTTAGGGGTTACCACCTCTATGTAGTGTGTACCATGTAGCTTGTGTTGTGGCTTTCATTAAGTATTATGCACACACAAATAGTGCAACAAAAGTTTGTAATGGATTGCTCGAATGTGGTTGGTGGTGTTGTGGCTCGAATGTGGTTCGTGGTTTGCCAGTGACCATGTATGAGTTGGGGTTGTTCCACACAACTTACACAATATTCAAATTTCATGATGGCCATGAAAATTTCTTGCCATATGGTAAACATACAACAATGTGTAACAACATTAATCAACATCACATCAAGACTTGACTAAAAATAGTTCCAACGATAGTGATGATTTCTTGTATGTCAGCATGACAATACTGAGACCTGTAAAAGAATAAGCAGGTACTGAAGTTAACCTTAAATTAAACACTCATGCAACTGACCTGGAACATTGGTCGCAACACCAAAAACACTTGTTTTGATATCTGATGACACAATCCAGCAGGCACTGAATTAAAAGAGAATGTACAAAAAATCAATATGCCGGGCTGTATCAATAATAGCATGGATAATCAAAATGAACAAAAATTATATCCCAGGCTAAGTGAATGAATAACATAACTGTTGGGTAAGCATGTCAAACCTGAACATTAGGACATTAGTCAAACAAAAGTACGCTATCACAACTTGGTCATAATACAATGTTAGTACCACTGGACTTCACACTGGTTGCCCAAACATTGTGCCATTCCAGGACAACAGCATAATTCACATCACTAGTATACAGTGATAATTGATAACTACAAAAACAACAATTGCAATAATACAATTCTTCTGTACGTCAACTGACCTGAAATTCATGACACTCGATACCGAGACCTGTAAAAGAATAAGCAGGCACTGAAGTCAACCTTAAATTAAACACACTTGCAAACTGACCTGGAACATCGGTCGCAACACCAAAGACACCTGTTTCGATATCTGACGAAACAATCCAGCAGGCACTGAATTAAAAAAAGAATGTGCAAAAAATCAATATGCCAGGCTGTACCAATAAAGGATGGATAATCAAAATGAACTAAAAAATATATATATCCCATATGCAGGTTAAGTGAGTAACATAACTGTTGGGTAAGCATGTAAACCAGAACATTAGGTCCTTGGTCAAACAAAAGTACGCTATCACAAACTGGTCACTGATAATTGATAACTACAAAAACAACAATTGCAATAATACAATTCTTCTGTGCGTCAACTGACCTGAAATTCATGACACTCGATACCGAGACCTGTAAAAGAATAAGCAGGCACTGAAGTCAACCTTAAATTAAACACACATGCAAACTGACCTGGAACATCGGTTGCAACACCAAAGACACCTGTTTCGATATCTGACGAAACAATCCAGCAGGCACTGAATTAAAAAGAGACTGTGCAAAAAATCAATATGCCAGGCTGTACCAATAAAGGATGGATAATCAAAATGAACTAAAAATATATATATATATCCCATATGCAGGTTAAGTGAGTAACATAACTGTTGGGTAAGCATGTAAACCAGAACATTAGGTCATTGGTCAAACAAAAGTACGCTATCACAAACTGGTCACTGATAATTGATAACTACAAAAACAATTGCAATAATACAATTCCTCTGAACATTAACTGACCTGAAATTCATGACACCTGTATCTTTGTTCTTGCATGGTCTCAACTTACATATGTACCATGATCACATTCAACTGCTAGTGGATAAACCAGTATGACCAGATGGCCTGCAAAAACCAACAAGCAGGTGTTAAATACAATACACCTAAAGCCTGGAATATGAAAAATATTATACAAGCATTATTCCACATTGATATAGTAATAGATTATAGGACGTTGTGGAACTTGTCTAAACGTGTAAACTTGAACATGAGGACAACTGCATAATCTGGACACTTGGAATTGTCCAATACCTGATGAACAAGTTAGTACTAATGACATTCACTTCAACATTTTGTCCCAGCTGGGTGAATCTCTTGTAACTGAGTAAAAAGGTGTTTATTTTCCACCTGCAACCAAAGTTCTACATTTCTGTGGTTGAGTGTACATAAACTGACCAGGAAAATCAGTATGCCATAGCCGGGGTATGGAAATGGTTCCTTTCCTTCTGTTGTGACATTACTTACAGCGGACTGGTAAATGATCATCGATGTCCCCGTGGACCCCAACAATGAGTATATCAATAACTTCACAAGTTGGAATGAATTTCCTTTCAACATGTGGTGGAATGAATTTCCTTTCAGCATCTGGTGGACAGGTCCATAAACCCTATCGCACAAACACGGTGAATCAGTGTGTGGCGATGTGACACGTTACACAAACTTCACTCCTCGTTTCGTTAGCATTCAAGACCGGCACATATCATAGAGTACCTCGATCAGTATTCTTGACTCTTACTTCTTCAAGCGTTGCTCAAGCGATGTAGTTTCTCACGAGGGGCTCGAGTTTCTCATTAAAGTCGAGCCGATTAAAGTACGCCTCACCATCTAGTTACATTCTTAAACCATTCAATCTAAAACCACGTATCACGAGTGTCCGCTTAAGGTAATTAGGGACTTTCCACGAGATTTCCCCTAAATAGATCACGTGTTAGTTGTCAATCCGGTGGATTCTGGTGGTACACATGGTTCAACAATGCGGTAAGTGTACATATGCTGTCAATAATTGTTTGTGCACTGCTAAACTAAGTTATTTTTGTGTGATAAGCATGCTTGAGGTAGGGTCTGGGGGATGACAGTAATGTTTTGACAGCAGTTGATGATGGCCAGGCAAAGAACTGCGAGAAGAACTACTGTGATAGTGAGATAGTAGGGAAAAATTCCCACCCCTATAGCTCTGCCTAGGGGCATTATCTACAGCTACTGTATTATGTTGCCGATATGTACATCCGGGCCAAGAATAAAGGTGAAAGTGGTAGTAAGGCTCAATCCTATTATTCTGCTGAACAGGCAAGGGAGTCTGGGACTCTGGGGGCATGCTCCCTCAGGAAAGTATAAGTACTACAACTTTTTTGTTTTAATTGCTTCATCAAGTATAAAAATTTCAGTCAAAAGGTGATGATCGAGGCTCTGGTCTTATGCACTGGTTGGAGTGGTTGTATCGATACTGCACTGTGGCAACCTTGAGGGGTTAGTGCTGGCATTATCCTTGGCAATAGTATTCCATCTCCCCGAGTCTTGATGATTGAGTCCTCCATTCCTTTCTCTGCTGCTCCAATCCTGAAGTTGTGACCACAGTCAAAAGGTGACGATCGAGGCTCTGGTCTTGCATCTATACTGTACTGCAACACCCTTGAGGGGTTAGTACCGGCATTGTCCATCGCAATACTGTTCCATCTCCCATATACAAGTCTTGATGGTTGAGTCCTCTATTCCTTTCTCTGCTGCTCTAATCCTGACGTTGTGACCAAAATAATAAAAAATGGTTATAACATGATAAATGATTATGGTGATAACAATTACAAATGTATTTATAGCTGTGTAGCAACTGTAAACTAATTAGTCACTTGCAAGTTTAATTAGGTGTCTGAAGCATTTAACATGCACAGATATGAGATATATTCGTCACATGCAGGCAGTAAAGATAGATTTACTCTAATAGAACAGTCATACTACACCGTAAATTCATACTTCCGAATTTACGGTGCTATGAAACAATCATTATTATGTATGGATTTTACTGACTCTCCAAGATAATATTCTGCATTAATGTTAATTGCTCATTTCCAAAAAAAATTACCTTTTAAACCAAATGTAGAGCCTATCACTGACAAAAATGAGTGATATCCACCCCAAAAACACCTTCGCTGTAAAAAAGGCGTGCCCAAGAAACTACAAGTACCTGGAACCCAATGTAAAAAAAGAAAAAGAAAACAGCTCAGCTGAAGTGAAAAGTAACTGGTAACTTAAAGAGCTGATAACTGAAGCGGCCAAGAATACAATTACTAAAGTTTAATCTGTGCAAGAACACCTTGGCTATAAAACAGGTGTGTACATGAAAGAAACTGGCAACTGAAATGGCTGATATCTGAAGCAGCCAAGAATGAACGGTCATATACAACTAATTCAAAAATTTAACACTGAATCTTTATAATTCAGCTGTGTTCTATATTCACTCTTGCTGCATCGTAAAGTAATTTCTTTTAACTCTAATTGGCTGGTAATTTGGCTGCCTTTTTTTGCTCTATTATACTGACTATTAAAAAAGGTGGCTAAATTACCAGCCAATTAGAGTTAAAAGAAATTACTTTACGATGCAGCAAGAGTGAATATAGAACACAGCTGAATTATAAAGATTCAGTGTTAAATTTTTGAATTAGTTGTATATGACCGTTCATTCTTGGCCGCTTCAGATATCAGCCATTTCAGTTGCCAGTTACTTTCATGTACACACCTGTTTTATAGCCAAGGTGTTCTTGCACGAATTAAACTTTAGTAATTGTATTCTTGGCCGCTTCAGATATCAGCTCTTTAAGTTACCAGTTACTTTTCACTTCAGCTGAGCTGTTTTCTTTTTATTTTTTTACATTGGGTTCCAGGTACCTGTAGTTTCTTGGGCGTACCTTTTTTACAGCGAAGGTGTTTTTGGGGTGGATTATCATTAATGGACAAAAATTGCTTGGCAGTACAAGACTGTCAAGCTAGGCCGCAGGCCTTTGAGAGTGCCCATATCTTGTTGTTCTCCATAAATCATCGAGATTCTTACAGTGCTTACAAAATAATAGTTTAGCAGGTTAAATGATAGTTTTTTCAGCGTAGGTGATTGAAAAACGCATTCGTGCAGTGGGCATTAAATAGAAACTTCGAGCGAGCGATTTCTAGCATGCCTACAAGTAGAAGAAAACTAACTTCAGCACAATTCTAGTCACTATGTAATGGTAAGAAATGGTGTACAATCTGCAAAAACGATTTATTAACTTGGCACGCATCCCGTTCCGTTTAATTCCGTTCCGGCTTTTAGCACTACCCGGGTAAACAACTAACAACAGGTTTAGCCTACCTGCCAAACTCATTCTTTGCATTAGCAGCGTAGCAGAAGCAGCTAAGAACACCTTGTATGCAATGCTTGGAGAACTTTATCTATAGCAGGTGATGGTAGATACAGGAGTGCCGGATCAGCAGAACCCTGTCACGGCATCTTCAGGACATTCTCCTGCCACCTCAGAACCATCCAGCAGCAGGCTACAGTACAGCTCACAGGTAATGTCGCAAGTACACACATGCGAGTAATGCTTGTGCCTTCTCATGGGATCATTCTTTTGCCATGTACTGTACAAGAACTGTGGAACATCGCATGGATATGCACTATAGCCAAGCGAGAAACTCGCCACACATGAGAACACTCGCCACTGAGTTTAGTAACTTCATACAACACTTAAATCGTATAAAAATTTGTGACCGGTCCCATATTTTTGTGCAAGCCTATCTAGCTAACTTTACAGTAGAATGCAATAAACGCACACTGGACCTGCAAAACGCAATGAGTAGAATATTTTCAAAATTGAAAAAAAATCTGGAATTGCTAAAGTGCTTGTTTCACAATGAAGGAAAGTGACAACACCAAAAACCTTGGTACCCAAAGAAAGAGGAGTTCCAAAATCTTTCTTTTGTGTCAGTACTCCCAAGGAGACGGAAGATATCAGCATTAGTCTGCCTTGCATTGGATGAGCAGTTCACTATCGCTTTTTCTCACATTCGTTTAGTTTTGCCGGTTCCCCCTGGTTGTAGGAAAGGCCTAGAAGACAAAACTTACCCAGCAATGGATTTGCTTGTTCATGGAGAATTCAGTGGTGCAAGTTGCATTTTGGTAGAGGACTGCATTCGTACGTTTTGATCATTTTATTAAGTGCCTGTAGTTTATTGTCACTGCACAAATCATTTTTTTTTTTGCTGTTGCCACTTTGTAACACTGTAACTTCGAAATTTCTTGGCTTCTAGAGTTAAAACTTCTGTTGACCATTCCTTTGGCTATCTAGATAAAAAAAGTTTGAAAATACACTAACTGGCGTTAGACATTACTTGGCGACCAATCCATCTAGATCTACAGTAGCTACTGCTAGCTACAGTACTGACTGTAGTCCATGACAGGTCAAGTCAGTAACCAAGTGACCAAGTATTCGGTACAACACAGGCATTGCAACAGGAGACCTCACAGCTGGTGGAACTGAGCCAGCGCTGCCTCCCAACACCATAGGTGAGTCCTGTTATCTTGTCTTGCATGACGCTCTTGAGTTAAGTTTGCTATCGTGGAGCATTACTGTAGCCTTGCTGTATCCATGTGGTAACTCGAACGCACCTCACACATATCGTGCATGTACATGCGACATTTCCTGTGAGCTGTACTGTAAGTCAGGAGGACATTTCCCATATATTGACTGTGGTAGGTGAACACTTCCAGCCTCGCACCCCAACACCATTGCAGCAAGCAAATCTTATTTAGGGACTAACAACTGCAGCAGTTTCTTCGCCTGCGGCAGCAGCCAGCGCAGGTAAGTAGCATACTATAAGTTATCCTCTATAGTTAGTTAACTACCATTGAGCTGTAAACTTGAGTGGAACTTTCTGTAGTACACCACAGCAACAAATGTTCACTCGCTTGAGCGAGACCCCAAGGGATCGTTGCGTCCATGTATTTAGTTACTTACCAACAATGTGCAGACACAATAGCATACATTAACTGTTTACTCTAGAGTGTGGAAGATGTATAATTATATTCATAGTGTGTTTGGTAGAGAGCCACGACACTGGCACAGATTGCATCCCACTTCCTTTTGGGACAAGTGTGATTAATATTAAGAGACTTTATTGTTAAACCACCCAAACTTGGCTTAGGACAATACAGTAAGGGTGATCTCTGCAGTTGTCACAGCTCTCTACTTGTGGTAGGGGTGTACCTTCTGGGTTGCTGTATGGTAGGGATATACACTGTCCCTACTGGTCAACTGTATGGTAGGGATGTACCTACCAGGTTGCTGTATGGTAGGGATGTACCTACTGTATTTTTCAGGTTGCTTGCAAAAATCAAAAATACATCTAATCATGGGCCAATATACCCACGCGACTCACTTACCACGCAGTGAAAATGGACCGCAGCTTTGAGACTGTGTTTAAAAGGCTATACCTGGTGGGATAAAAGTAACTGAAAAGTTTTGTGCTGTGTTTCCTTCACTAACATCTGGAGCTAACTCAGTCACTCAGATTTATAATGTTACCCAAGCTGACAGTAACAATGACAGGAATTTGAGTGGGAATATCAGAGCAGCACGTTCAACTGATGGTAATTTGTGGTAAAGAAGCTCAAAGTACTGCCAATATTAGTAGTGGGATATCGAGTACTGGTACTTGGTTGTACAGTATAATTACTATGACTGGGTCACATACAACAGAGTACATACACCAGTGTGACAATCCCCTGGTAAGTGCATACACCAATGCGACAATCCCTGGTGAGGCTATGCACACGACTAGGTGGTGCATGAAAGCACAATTTAAATTATGATCCCAAATCAACTCAATATTTCACAATAGTGACATGCGGATATAACACAATAGTGGCATCATAACTAGAGGCCACCGGTAGCTAAGTGCCGGTACATCATTGGTGTGGCAATGGCACAGTGATGTGTACACAATATATTCAGTAGAGCTCACAGGTAACGTTGCGAGTATACACATGCGAGTAATGCTCGTGTCTTCTCGCAGGATTGTTCTTTTGCAAGTGACTAGCATTGACTTTATACATGTACATTTGACTAGCAAACAACAAGTGACTAACATTAAAACAATGGAGCCAGAGGTTATCGAAAGAAGTTAGTTCATTACTGTAAAGACTTCTGGGGACTGATTGCCAGAGCGAAAGTCAACGCAAACAGTTTGTTGACATTTAGCTAGCTATTGCATTGGTATATTGTTTCTGTGTAAAGGATGTTAATGGTTTTCTTGGTGGGTTTAAGTGCTGTACTGGTGTGTATTTTGTATTAACATTTCCATATTTGGATGTTTGTTCCATTGGTAAACAATACCATTCACAGATGTTGTGGTGTCATGAACCAGACTGAGTGGTTCCACCACAGGGTGATAAGTAAATTATCACTGGGTGATAGCTAACTTATTGCATAGTAGCAGTCTAGATTTATGGTAGTTATGACCAAAAAGGGCACTTTGACACTCCCACACACCAGGATTTAAATTTATTTACAATGTACTCATTGACGTAATTGACTTTATTATTTGATTTTTTTAAGGTATTGAAGAACATCCTAAACATGACCACAGAAAGTCAGAAGAAAATGCTGGACATGACCACAGCAAGCCAGGTGGGAATTTTAGTTGTGGTTCACACTATTCAGTAGAATTTGCGTTTGGTTGTAACATTATTATGCTGCTGGCTAAATATCAACTAGTGTATTTAACAATAATATAATTTAAAAGTGAAGTAAGAATCCAAGCGATGAAACAAGCGATACTGTACTAATAATGGTATTGCAACACAGCTCTGTGCCTTTATTTGCATGTCGTAAAAATATTTTATTCAATGCCAAAGTAGGGATTTTCCCACAGAGCCATACTGTAATACCATCATTCATCTCTTGTTTCACTACTAACATTTTATTGCTTGGATCCCTACTTTATATTTCAATATGTAAACTAAAATAAATATGTAAATAGTAGCAAACTACACAAGTGACTGTTCTATTAGAATATTGTATTAAGGTGACTGTACTTTATTAGAGTATCTCAAGTGGACTTCAGCCAACTGTGATGTTTTAAGGGTGTGATCTTTTTATTCACTGTTCTACCAATAAGAGACGTGTAAATTTTTAATGATCAACCTCTATAAAGCACAGCTAGACTAGTCATTAAGGGGCATGTCCCTCCCTCGACCTTTATTGGTCCAGCTAGATTGTTAAAGGGGCATGGTATTCACTCAATTGTTATTGGTTTAAAGATTTTATGGTGCAGATACGTACAGTCTGTCAGTAGTACCTCTTTAAATCAGTGGTGCGAATGCTTTAAATAAATATGTATCATCTAAATACAGAAAGTGTTAGCACAGAACATTAGTGCCTCAAAGAAGAAGACAACCAGCATGATCAAAGATAAAAAAAAAGGCAAGGTGTAGAGGGCAGGAATTCCAAAAGAGACATGCCACTGGTGAGTTTGTTATTGTGGCAAAAATGGTAGCCATATTACGTTAGTCTCTAGCCTTGCAACTGTGGTCAGATGGGTGGGCGGGATGTCGGGCAGGCAAGTGATTCATTAAGAATTCTAAACTGGGCCGACTGTAAGTGTTTCTTGCTTCAATGCTGTATTTGATAATATTATTCCATAAAGGCGATTTTTGTCGTGTAAGATGTCTGTAGGATGATTTTTACTAGATGGATAATAAATTGGAAATTTTAAAATAGGAATAGGGATTGCTGAAAAAAGCCACAAAACAAGAAGGGATTGCTGGGGTGGTAATGTAAACCACAAATCCCTATTTTGACTCTCTGTCTTACTTACGTGCTTACAAATCTTTACTTACATGCTCTGTAATTTTGAAGTGAGTCAAAATAGGGATTTGTGGTTTACATTACCACCCCAGTGATCACTTCTTGTTTTGTGGCTTTTGCAGCAATCCCTATTCCTATTTCATAATTTCCAATTTTTTATTCATCTAGTTTGTGTACTTTTTATTAATTCAGTAATGGACTATGAAGAAGACTATTGTGAATAGCATAATTTTGCATTCTGCATAGTAACACCGTCAACATTTCAGTACACACATGAAACTGATCAAATTGCAATGTGCATACAGACTGAGAGTCTCCTAATATGAGCTACAATTTACACTTTAATAGCTGTCAAATTCAGTGTAAGGATTGCTGCTATACACTTGGCTGCATTATACATCAGGGTGAACTCTGGAAGAGAGCATATGTAACACCAGTATACAAGAAAGGCCCACGTACTAATCCATCGAAGTATAGACCTATATCATTGACTAGTATTTGCTGCAAGTTGTTGGATCTCCTCAGCAATATCTTCTCACTCTATTGACTACAATATCATGTGTACAAATTAACATGGATTTCTTTGATTGATAATGAAAACTGTGGTGAATAGTGTAATTTTGCATTCTACATAGTAATGCCGTCAACGTTTCAGTACAAACATGAAACTGATCAAATTGCAATGTATGTATACAGACTGAGAGTCTTCCAATATGAGCTACAATTTACATTACTGGTGCCTTTAATAGCTGTCAAATTCAGTGCAAGGATTGTTGTTATACACTTGACTGCATTATTAGAGTTACATGACTGCTCTATTAGAGTATTTAATCTGGATAACCCGCCCACGTACAATAATCACGGAGCGAAAAAACCCACCTTGCAACAAAGTCATCAACCCATATTAAGCTTCCTGGCCTATACTGAGTTTAATAAAAACAGATTCTTTTAACCACAAACAGCGCACACCAAAAAACCAAACTTCGAGCGTGATCTTGTATGGCTTCTCAAGCGTAATGGTGTTTTGAGAAGAAGAAACATCCCAGTTTGGGCTGTTTCCAGCCGAAAACAAAATCAAAAATAGGTCATGGACACGCACAATGATCCATTCAGCAAGCCTTGCTACTTTTTATCCCAGGATTCTCCTTGTAAACTTCGCTATGCCTGTGAAAGAATAATAATAATATTATGAATAATAATAATAATAATAATATGAACAAACAGGCATATTTCAGTTTGGTCTGAAATACACATACTGTTTCCTTTTCACTTGATACTTACTAGTGGACCTATACTCATTGCAAAGAACTACCAGAGGGTTGTTTTGAGTTGAAGGATGATTTTCAAGGTGGTTTTTAGGTGTGCGTTCTATTAGGATTTTTGCAAAAAACATAGGCGATCCCTGTTATGAACCCACTATCGTGGTTCATGATAAGTAGCATTCTGGGTGGTGCCTGCTACTTTAGGGGCTATCTTTACTTAAACAGTACAGTACCCTTAAACCTGCATAGTCCAGAAAACTGGACCAAATATGTGTGCCTTGCACAAGGTGCTGTAACTTTTGAAGCATCCGTCCGATGGTAACACAATTTACGTCATTCTGCTTGTGATGTAACAAGGATTAAAATGATACCGAAGGTGTTAACCCTCTAACTGTGAGGTTTTCTGGCAGAGCATACCATGGACCAAAAATGGGGCTATATTAGCCAACCTGCACGAATAATTCACATAGTAGCTATATATCAAAATGCTCTCTATGGACCTAAGGAACTCGATCAAGATGTTTTTTGTTTACACAGCATTAACCGCAAGATTGTCATTAAACAATAAACTTGCAAAAATAGTAAAATCAGCTGCAAACATGACCCCACCTCTATCAAACTAGCTAAGGGTACTATTCTAAGGTGTTAACTCACAGAGCGATTCACACCAGGTCTGTCATGCCCTAAAGAAATGCATGGCCACCATGCCGTGTCTTGAAAAAGTAGTTTGTATCTGTCCCATTGTTACAGATCATCTTCTTTCATTCCTTCTTAATGATAGCTAGACACAAATTAACAACTCAAAGAACTAACAAACTAGTCTTCTTTCACGGTGAGACATTTTCTGTAATTATGTAACTCTGACACAATAATCCACAAGGGATCTGATTACCCCAGCAACCAGGACCCTGTTGGCATGAAGATTTCAGGGTGAGCGCACTGCATCATTAGTGGTGATTCTAGAAGAGTTACGGTAGTTTTGACAGAAACCCCCTTTCAGAATGTCACTTTTAAAATAATGCAGGCTGAATAAGCCATTCGTCTGTTGAAAATAGCTCATTATCATAACAGTGACATTAAACTTACAGAATGTCTTCTTTTTCATCTCTAAGGTCAACCTGATCAGCTTACCTGCTCGTTCGATAACTATTTTTTCAGGAGCTTGTTTCTGCGTGAACTCAAAATGAGGAATTAAAAGAGAAGAGAGAACTTAAAGCAAGGGAAAACCATTATCTTTCTTGATAAAATAGCAAGAATGTCTAAATGGTAGCACAATGGTGTAGTTAGTCTGCATAGCTACATATACTAAAATGTTATAGCTATAAAAGTACAAATGCAATGGCTTTATAGAGAAACCTCCTTTCAAAAATCCTAGATCTACCACTGATCATTAAACGCACAAACAAGCTGTAACGAAGTTAAAATTGTACCTGTACTCAGTGTGTAAGTTGTTAAATTGATCCGCCATATGGCAGTTATGATGGTTAGAGGGTTAAACAGTGAGAACAAAACTAGCCATGTAAATAGCTTTTGGTAAGAAAGCATGCAAACCTTTACATACCTTTATAAAATGGTCCATACAGTAGTGATCAATAAAAAGCTCCTGTTGCGTTTGCATTTGCGTAGCATTTTTTAAAAAGCAATGCAATTGCTCTGCTTACAGAACGCACATGGAACGAAAATGCAATGTAAATGCACCACTAGCAAAAAATTAGTATACGGTGGTACAAACCTCTGTCAAACTACAACAGTACAATGTAGGCTAAGCCATTGATAATAACAGCCCTATCTATACGATTTAGTTAATAGTCAAAGATTATTATGATTATTGTTATAAATAACTTAGCTGTAATAGTAAGCGAACAATGTTTACAAACAAAAACTACGCCCAGCTTGTACACTATCCGATGGCTAGCATACAGTTCATATAGCTGTTTCTAACCCACGTGTGTCTATTTCTTTTTCTTTTTACCCTGCTAGGCAGCCAACACTTAATTTTCCAGCAGCAGCGAAGGGAATAGGAGTTACAGCTAACCTGCCGGCCGACAAGACACTTCCTTCTTATCGGGGGTCCACAACTCAGAAAAATCCTTTTTGAGATTACATATCTTTGTGATTTGGCAAGATTTCAAACAATTTATGGCAAGATTTCAGAACATTTAAAATCTTAGATATCCGGAATAGTAACATCACGTGATGCAGAATGCTTTCTTGAGTTCTCTGCAAACTGGTGGGGTTGCTGCACGTAGTACAGTATACGTGATGCTGCAAATATGAAAGTATGCAGGAAATATACGGACAATTTTCAGAGATTTCAGATTTTTAAAATCAAGAGATTTCTAAAGGGCTGTACAAGATTTCAAGGGAGTTGCGGACCCCTCAATTCTTATGTAGCCAGAAATATTCATTTAATATTCTGTATTATACTAACATCAGTATGAGGAAGTTACTTTATGTGGCCGAGTAGCGGCTCTACCATAACACTTAACAAAACAAAAGCTGTTACCATTTAAACCCCAATGGTCACACCCATTTAGTGATTTGGCAATTTGGGCTCGGACTTACGTTTTCACAGCTACAATCATCTTGTATCTCATGTACTCATGGTACAGTAACTTTCATGGATGTATCCTGGTTGATGATTAACTCAGCTGCCTTGTAGACTTTTGAGTCCAGTCACAGCCTGTCAGTGAACGGATTGCTGATAAAATTTTCGATAAATATGCCATACAAATTATTTAATAATGTTTGTGCTTGTGGTATTTTCAGTCCAGTTCCCACTCGGTAGACTTTCCTGGCTAGTCACTGTGTAGGCACTCTCGATGAATCTAAATTTTAGAAATGTATACAAATACAAAAAGATAGCTATATGATTGCTAACCTGATATATAGACCGTCACGCTGTTGAATCCTGTGTTTTGTCAATTTATTGGGTAGTGCCCAGCCTTCCTTCTACACTCCGTAAACTGGTAAGCCTAAAAACGCCCAAAAACTACATCACAGATGCAACACAAACAGAATGCAAATGCACTGCTTAGAGAATGTAATGCAAACACTGAACAACCTAATGCAAACACAACGGGAACTTTTTTTGATTATTACTTTGGTTGCTCCTATCAGCTTGCAGCAAGTTCTGTTTGCTCCGCCATTAAAATTTCTATCAAGCCATACATGAGTTACGTGAGTAAATCCACAATCACTGTAACCATCAGGATTTCTGGTGGAGCATACCGTGTACCAAAAATGGGGCTGTATTAGTCAACCTGTACGGATGGTAACCATATATCAAAACACTTCCTATGAACTAAGGAACTCGATCAAAGTGTTTTTGATTATACAGTGTTTACCACAATGTTGTTATTACACAATAAAATCACAAAAACGGTAAAACCAGCTGTAGACACGATCCTATCTCTATCAAATAAGCATTTCAGGGTAAGCGCACTGCATTATAAATGCATAAACAAGCTGTAGTGAAGTTGGAGTTGTACTCGGCACGTAGGTTATTAGATCAATTCACCATATGGTGGTTGTGATGGTTAGAGGGTTAAACACACAGCCAAGAATTTCAAAACATGGAAATGCAACTTGCTGTTGTTCATTGTTTCATAACAAGTAAGCCATTGTAGTTACAGTGTTCATTTAACCTTCTCCAAGTAGCCCAGTGAACAGAGTTTTGATCAATGTGTAGTTTTAGTTTATAAGAATTGAGTACCCCCACCTACGTAACATCACCATGCATGCCCATATTGTGTAAACATGCATTCCACAAAAGTTATTTACAGGTTAAGAGTTAATACCTTGTAGATATATTGAAGACATTAATTTCTTATTGATCTGTATGAATACTGTGCGTATAACTGGTGCTTAGCCTGAAAGTTAAAATGAGTTAAAATATGCAAATCAGAGAATTACGCCTTATTGATAAGATATTTCATGATAACTTTTGTAATATGCAGCATCTAGACTAAGCAAAATCCCAGTATTTGATTTATATTTTGATGTATACCTGTGTTTTGACTGCATACTTGCTTGTGTGCTCAATATACATAAAAAGAAAAACTGTTTTCTTATCAGAATGCATGCTCTTAGTTATACTGTCCTCTCCCTCCAATATTTCTTTATTACATGCCAGTTTCATGAGTGATAAAGTTTTTTCCTGAAGATTGACTTATGTATGTACGTATGTAGAGTCATGATTAAAAGATTTAAATAGATGCGTACATATTGTTATTGTTAAATTAGCTCACTTTTATGTTTATTTTATTAGCAACTGAAGACGATTCTCAATCTTTGGTTAGTTCAGCAGCTACATTTAAATCACTACAAAAAAGTGCTGGTAAGAAAACGCACAGTTTTTAACAGTCTCTCTTTAATATTCACAAGTACACAAAACAAAATGGAATTTTCAACTAGAGTAGGGACCATAGCACATTAATAAAAAGCACCTAAACAAGCCGGAATAGTGCATGATATTAAATCACAGTAAAACAATAAGAAGTGTTATATCCCTACTGTGCATTTCCGTTATGGTATCTTGAGCACATTAGGGATGTAACATTTCTTATTGTTTTACTGTGATTTAATATCGTGCACTACTCCAACTTGTTTCAGTACTTTTTATTGATATGCTATGGTCCCTACTCTAGTTGAAAATTCCAAATTTTTTGTGTACTTGTTTGTTAACTTTTTTTGTAAATAATAATTATTACGACTATGCATTACCTTCGTTGTCAGCTATGTTCAACCCTTTACACAGCATTATGAATCAAGAACTATTCGAAAAGCACCTCTGCAATCCACGCATACCGCATCAAAAGAAAGAAATGGTGCCGTGCGCCTCAGCTATCAATTATTGTCTGAAAAGTGAAGTGTCCATTACGCTTCGTTGTTGGCTATGTTTAACACGTTACACAGCAGTACGAATCAAGAAATGTTCAAAAAGCACCTCTGCAGCCAAAGTAGCCACTATGAAAAATACGGATGATTTCCATTATGGAGAGAAGCATTACGTGCTACTACCAAATCGACACCTTTCGCTGTCAGCAAAGATGAATGAAATGCAAAGAAGGACACTGTTGAGTCCATGAAGAATGCATTGTACGTACTACGGTATGCAAAAAGGTAGCTTGAGGCCGAAGCAACATCACACAGTGAAAAATCAAGCTCGTAGCCTTAGCCTTACGAGTTACACTTGTCTTAAGGCATGAGTCAGTCAGTCAGTCAGTAGTCACTAGAAAATTCCATTTAATAAATTTTTTTTAAATTCTTGAGCAACTTGTTCAGGTCAATCTGAAAGCTTGTTTAGGCTTAGTTTACCTAACCAATACTGCCTCATCATAGTCAGGGAAAATTGAGGCTGTTTTTTTGGTGATGTTTTTTCATGGGCCATGCTCATTTCTTTGTGGTTCTATATCTCGCCACATATGTGGTCCCTATTATACAGTACTATCATACTGTAACTATACAGTACTGTTGTACTGTATGATATGATATTAATATTTTCATTGTTGACAGACGTGGATGATTCACTGCTTGAAGTATTTCAGCCGTTTTCAGAAGCTAGCGATAACAGTAGTGCTGTGTCAGAGATAATCCCTTACAATGGTATGGTAACACTGTGTGTGAATGATACGTAATTATTTACATTAGTACAGAAATAAGTAGTCAAGTACTCAATAATAATTTCGGTATATGAAAGACGAAATACTACTTGTCAATGAGTAATAGTTTATTAAATGATGTCACCCGTAATATTATTTGTGACCTGCTGAGTGAAAACCCAATTTGCTTACATTATTCTCAAAGTTATTTTACAACTTCTTTGTTTTCTAGAGAGCAAAATCAATTAGCTGTTAAAACCTTCAGTCTTATCTGCTGAGTGCTTTTGGAGTGATAGTAAGAAGAACAAAACAATTGATTTGTACAGTACCTATATTATACGGAAAATAAATTACAGGTGCTCTTTTAATAAATTTTAAGTCATGAGAAATAAACTTAATGGATATTCACCAGATGTCTGATGGTCTAGAACTGCAGCAGTTGGAGTATACATGTAATAGTTGTAACACTGGCATGAGGGCTTTGCCTGATATGTATGCCTGACTGCCCAAGGGCCACAAATCCCAAAATACCCCGTGTTACAACTAATATCAGGCTGATAGCCTGTACAGGGCAATCAATTACCCAAGCCAATACAAGTACAGAAACTGGATGTATTATATATATATGTATACCTAAAAATTTTGATTGTGGGTCAGCAGCTAGTACATTCTGGTTATGTTCACTTATGATGAATGGACATATCCTAGAGATATCACAGAAAATTTTGGTTATGCGAGTTTATTGTTTTAATCAGTGCTATTGAATCATTTATGGAATAATTACAGAATTCACTAAAGGTCTAGATAGATAAGTTTGCTTGTAGAGTGGTTATTCCTTGCAGAGTGGTAGCTTCGTAATGGAGACTTGTCCGTCTTCAAAAACATGTGAAAACAATCGGTGAATAAGCTATAGCACTAGTTCTTGTATTGCAGTATGCCAAAAGGCATGTGTCCGGCTGAAGCTACGTCAAACAATGAAAAACTCAAGCCTATAACCTTAGCCGTTATTGAGTTACGCTTGTCAGTCAGTCAGTCAGTCAGTCAGTCAGTCAGTCAGTCAGTCAGTCAGTCAGTCAGTCAGTCAGTCAGTAAGTCACTAGAACTTCCATTTAATAATTTAAAACAAATTCATTCCAATATGTTGAAAGCATTTCAAGTTGATCTGAAGGCTTGTTTGGGCTTAGTTTTACCAAACCAATACTGCTTCATCGCCGTCAAGGAAAAAACAAGGTTGGTTTTTGGGTGATGTTTTTTCATAGGCCACGCCCAAACCTATGTAGTCCCTACTATACAGGATATACTTTCTTCCTTGGAGCATTCATTATGAGTATATGTAACACTTTCACACCTCAAATCAAGGGAGCTGCCTGGGCTACATTTCGTATGAGCCTAGCTAGCCGGACTACATACAAAATGTAGCAGGGCTACAACTGGGCAGTGATTATATAGACGTTGAGACCGAATTCAATTGTGGGGATCAATTAATACTCACGTGATTAGGATGTACGACTTGTATTTTGCCATGAAAACCACTCAGATGGAGAGCGTTTTGTTGTCCTCACCGTCCTACAAGTTGAAAAACGTTGGGGTAAGGTGTGTAACAGGTTTAGTGTAGCTGACAATTAAGCGTAATGGATACTTCACTTTTTCGATAATAATTGGTAGCTTGGGTACACAGCACCATTTCTTTCTTTTGATGCAGTATATGTGGGTTCACCTGTCATAATAATTTTTTATTTTATTAAAAAAGTTTACTAACAAGTACACAAAAATATTGGAATTTTCAGTTTTAGTATTTTTATTGATGTGCTATGATCCCTATATACTGTAATTGAAAATTTCAAATTCTTTTTTGTGTACTTGTAACACTTACACTTAAAGCACCGATTATGTATTGTGCTTGTGTGTACAGGGTGTCTGCTGACGTATGCCGTCATGCTGTATTATTCGTACACACATGGGTGGTACTTTATGTAATTAATAAGAGTTAAAGGAAACTTGCTACACCACCCTTTCTCACAAGCTAGCCATTAAAAGTGTGGAGTAATGTAAAGTAATCTAATTAAAGCTTCATGTGACTATACATTGTGGGTAACTAACTGCTTGGATTGTACAGTAGAAATTAAACCATAACTGCATTACCACTACAAAAATGTTTTAGTATAACAATGAACACCTGCACATGTTATAGTAGGGTAGGTTGGTACATTTAAATCTGTGTAATGAAAATATCAGATATCAGCTTCTTTTCAAGATCAAATATAAGCAAATCCCTAATACTCATAACGTTGGTACTACTAGAACTACCACATGACTTTTAAGATTACAATGTCTGCACGTTTATCTTCAAGGCTAGCGGGCATCACTACAACAAAATTGATTACAATCGGTTAAGGCATCACAGAGTTGCATATGTGTGAAAGTTACATTTGTTCCTCGTGTCAGTATACCCACATTGTGGTGTGCCGACTTCTGGCGCGGCATGACACACTACTGTGTGTCTTTATGTGTTGACAGCCAGTGGAAAGATACTGTCAAGGGTACATAATAATAGAGTAGGGAGAGAGTGCCTAACTTCAGTGGATTCACCAAACTCACTGCGCTCAGACCTTGTGCAATCAACTATAACCATGCACCAAAGGTGACAAATGGCTTGCTCTATGAAGGAGGTTGTAGCACTTCTACTGCTTCAATTAGGAAATATCAACAGTCTTCTGTTCACTTAAAGGTATTGATTTATCACTAGAAGTTTTATGGATTGAAGTACAGTGGAACCTCCCTTATCCAGACCTCTATTATCTGGGCACCTCCATTGTCTGGACAGCCCAAATTGGTCATGTGGCTTGTAGTTTATTGACCATAATGAAGCTTGGTTTAGATAAAAGCACAAGGAGGGAGCCTAAAGATTGTTGTTTACCTGTTTGGTGGCTTGTTTATTCTACTACTAATAACTACCACTTGGTTGCTAGGTGATAATGCATTTTTACAGCCCAGGGGAGTGACCATGAATGCTCTGTAGTGACTTCCCCTTTGCCCACTAAACTGCATAGTACTAACTGATAGCAATAACAACATTACTTGCATTTACGTTTAGTCACTTTAGCTTAAAAGTATGTTATTCTTAGTTACGGACATTTCTGAGATACGGACAGTAGTATGTACCAGACCGCCCGGATAAGAGAGGTTCCACTGTAGGAGGGTTTGAGCACAGTGTGTTTGTATGGATTATATTGAGAGTTAGACACTCTCCTCCCTCTTCTATTATTATGTACTCTTGATACTGTGTACCTTCTCCATGTGAACAGTCCCAACCCAGGATGAATCCAAGGTACTCACTGATGTACATTTGCAACTTATCTAATTGCAATGAGTTATCATTCAACAGCAGCCCTAAGTTCCCACACAAGAACATCGTACCTGAACAGCAACTTTCATATTGCGAGCCAGTTGTGACACCTTACCCACACCATAGAATCTGGCTTGCTGGCATATAATCATTAGTCCAGTATGTACCCTTTGTCATACTACTGAACCTACAACCAACCATATATTGACTGGTTGTTCCATTGTACGTACTTGATGAATGGAGATGTACTTGGCATTGTGGTTCCATTTTGCAGGCTTTTGTTCACAACTTACCACCTTGTTATAAGTTTTATGCTGATCTTCCTGGCTACTAGGTGAATGTTAGTCTCCAAAGCACTATTCCACCTCATATCACATCTACTCTAAGTAGACCTGCATGATTTCATACTAGTTTCCACAGATTCCATTGTACTATTAGAATTCTCTGTGTTTACTAATACTCAACATCCACTTTTTGGCTGCAAGGAACTGTAAAGAAGATTGCTATGGTTCATTACTGCTGGACCTGGATTTTTGGTTGATCATGTGACAGTTGAAGTTGGCTGTCTAGGCCATTTCATGCTAGTGACTATTACAAAACACAATGTATGCCATTTCCTGTTTTTATAAGATATTTACATAACTCTCAGGCTTTAGTATTATTTTTTAAATTGTTTTTTTATTAAGGCTTTACAGCACAAGTGCTGAAGGTCTGTAGGACACTTGGTCCTACAGCCTGTTTAAAGTTGTTATGTTTGAAAAGGTGAAGAAAGGAGAAAAAATCCAATGCAAGGCCTGGGCAGCCTTGAACCTGTAGCCATCCAATTAATGCTCAAACGCTTACAGGAGTGTGACAGGTGGTCAGGATGTTTTCTCCTTGTCAATTTCATGTAGATGTATTCATACAGTAGGAACTCTAGAGAGTGACTTATTATCTCTAAGTACCCCATGTGAAACCAAAGGATATTATTTTATTTATTAAGGCTTTACAGCACAAGTGCTGAAGGTCTGTAGGACACCTGGTCTTACAACCTGTTTAAAGTTGTTACAGATGAGATGTAGTTAACAGAATCAGCTGAAATCTGGTAGAGGGATAGATAAATCATTTTAGAGTGATCTTTCAATGTTTACAAGGAATCAGATTAAAATCCACTGAGCTACACTATGAAAATGAACTAGGTGTAACAAGTGCACAATCGAGATACTCTAATAGTGCAGTCACCAGAACATTCAGCTGCGCAATAAGTCACTCTATTACGTAGAATGTTCAGCTACAATCAAGTCACCATGTAAAGAGTTCAGCTAGCAACATAGGGAATTCAACTACAATCAAGTCACTCTTCAACTACTATCAAAAACAAATAGCCCTGTAGAGAGTTCAGTTACAAACAAGTCACCCTGTAGAGAGGTCAGCTACCCTGTAGAGAGGTCAGCTACAAACAAGTCACCCTGAAGACATTTCAGCAGCAAACAAATTACTCTGTAGGGAGTTCAGCTACATTTCAAGTCACCTCGTAAAGAGCTCAGTAGTGATCAGCTAGAAACATGTCACCGTGTAGAGAGTTCAGCTGGAAACAAGCCACCCATAGAGATACAAGTCACCCTATACAGAATTCAGCTACATTTTGTAGAGTGTTTCAGCTAGAAATAAGCAACCCTGTGGAGAGTTCAGCTACAAACAAAATCTTTCAGTAGAAAGATCAGCTAGACGCGAGTTATCCAGCAAAGAGCTACATTTCACATCATCCTATAGAGACATTAACTAGAAACAAATCACCCTGTAGAGAAATCAGCTGGATCAAGTCACCCAGTAGGATGTTCAACTACATTTTAAGTCACCCTGTAGATAGTGTAGCTAGAAACAAGTCACACTGTGAACAGATCAGCTAGAAACAAGTCACCCTGTAGAGAGTTCAGCTGGAAACAAGTCACCCTGTAGAAAGATTAGCTAAGAACAATTCACCCTGTAGAGATTGGCTAGAAACAAATCATCCTGTAGAGATATCAGCTAAAAACAAGTCATCCTGTAGAGAGATCAGCTAAAAACAAGTCATCCTGTAGAGAGATCAGCTGGAAACAGGAGACAATTCAGCTACATTTCGTAGAGTGTTTCAGCTAGAAATAAGCCACCATGTGGTGAGTTCAACTACCAAATACAAACCATTCACCATGTAGTCAAAGAGTACAGTTACATTATGAGCCTCCCTGTAGAACTACATACACATTTCCCTTTAGAGTATTCAGCTGCAAACAGTTTAACCTGTGTGACTTATTTCTAGGATCAATCAACAATTAAAAATTATTGCCTAAAGTACATGTAGCTAAACAAATCATTATAATCTTCTTCTTCATATTGATCTTCTTTCTAGATCTGTGGTAAGGAAAAAGACAAGTTAAAAGAAATACCTAAAGCTAGCCATAGACTGGCTTTAGGTATAAAATTACAATAAGAAGTGATATCTAATCAAAAACAGCCAAGCTATAAAAAAAGGGTGTAGCCTCCAAAGAAGCCAGGATGTAAAAAAATGTGAAGTCAAAGATGGCGGCCAAGAAGTGGCTGTGATGGTACAGTAGGTCAATGGCAAAAAATTTAATAACAACAATTTAGGTGAATTTGGTGCCGAATCCGAGTGAAACTTGGAGGAGGCAGAACAAATTCACCCGAGTTGTCGTTATTAAATTTGTTTGCCATTAACCTACCTTCACAGCCATTTCCTGGCCGCCACCTTGGATTTACACCCTGGTTTCTTTGGAGGCCGAACCCTATTTTTACAGCTTGGCTGTTTTTGATTAGATTAGATATGTATGTACCTGTGGAGACACCATACCTGTCCAGTCAGCATACTTACATAGTTAGGTTCTTCCCATTATCATGAACCACAGTAGAGATTGCCTGTTTTTTGCCAAAATCCTAATAGAACACACCACCTTAGTAAGCACCCCAACTACAAAACAAGCCTTAGAAGTTAATTTGTAAGAAGTATAGGTCCACTGGAAAATATGAAGTCAAAAGGAACCAATAAAAGTACTTTTTAAAATAACTGAATTGTGCCATTATGTTCATCTTATTATTACTAGGAACAAGTCACATATAACCAAGTACAGTTAACTATGGGGTATGCTAAAGCCATCTGTCAGGCTGAGATGACGTTTAAGGTGGTGATAAAGCAATGATGTGCACAAGAAGTCATAACAAATACACATGACGTAACATGCCACATACTACACAATTTGTGGCAAATTAGGCAGGGCTAATTAGGCGCTACACCATAATAGACTTACTAAATGCAAAAGTAGCAGGTGAGTTGCTAGCAAAAACAACAAGGAGCTGCTGTTACACAGTTCATAGCTCACCTTAGCAACAAATTAACAACGTGAAAACAAGCACCACTAATAGTTATTATTTGTTTCGACTGACCTTACAGCCTGTTATAAGCATGGTATTTTATTTGTAGATATGGCCACGAAACTTCATAGGAATGGTAAAAAATAGTATCTGAATAATTGTACATATCAGTATATCAGTTATTCCTTCTATGGCTTCTTCACTTGATGCGAACAGTGGAAGAAGGCTCTCTTCTGCTTGTAAACGCCATATAATTCAACTTTTAAATTGCTTCCACTTACTGATACATAGAACAATTCTCATGATACAGTGGAACCTCAGTTATCCGGACCCCACTTATCCGGATTCTCGGTTAACCGAACTACAGATATGACTGCTCTATTAGAGTAGCGACTGTTCTATTAGGGTTCTCTATGCTATTTTAAGGTTAATTATACACTGTTTCAGAGATACGGACTTTTCAGACTTATGGACCACACCTGGTCCCAAGGGGTTTGGATAACTGAAGTTCCACTGTAGTATGCTTTCATCGTGTGAAGTATTGGAGCTAAAACGTGAGGTTATCAAGGATAACGCGTCTTCTTTGGTACTGCTGAATTTTTGCTTTTTGAGAGCAGTTCTATGCTTTATACTCTGTATGAATGATAGATTCCGGACCAAACCTGTTAAACCAGTTTACAGATTACATAATGCTTGAAACCATTTCTACATTACTGCACGTGCTTGGATCATAACTCACCCTTAGGTCATAGTGTGCACATAGTTCACAGCAATGTATGCAAATTCTTATATTCCTACATCTGCAGCATACATGTTAACTTCAATTTATTGTGATACAATAAATTACATTTTTTTCTCAAGGTTAATTGGCCATCTAGCTAAGGTTTGTCATAGTCTGCATCGAAAGCCTATAGTAGTAAGAAAGGTGATGTGATTAATCCTTAAACGCGCACGCGGATTTACAAAATATTGCACTGAAATCGCAAGGGCCATTTAAGTGGCCCTCCATATTTGGCACAGAGGTGCACGCGCTAGGATTACGTGATCGTGAAACGGTTTAGTGCAACGGAAAGCCACGTTTCTGGGCTTAATTCGAGCTCAAAAACTTTGTGCTGTGATTAACGATAAGCGAGATATGGATGAAAATACTGTTGTAGATCAACTTTTCTATAGTGACACCGACGATGACTGGAACAACTCGGACGAAGAGGACTCTTTTGTCCATGGAGAAGACTCTTTTGTCCTTGATAGGCTTACCAGGGAACAAGACGGTAAAATGACGGACAGATGAATCGGTCCTATCACTTCGCCTGCCATTGTAGATGATCATGGCGATGTGGAAGAAAATGATCATGAGGAAGAGTTCAGCAACGACGAAGAAGACATCGAGGAAGAAACAAACAATGATTATGAAGGTATAATGCTTTTCACATGTTTTATAACTTGAGTCCTGCTTCTTCTAATAGCTGATGTGAGATATTGTGAAGGTCATGATGAGTCAAGCCATCCTGGACCATCTGAGCTACATAGTGGAGTGAGTGACGGTGGGATGGGTAGCCTGGAAACTGAATACCCCTGTAGTGGTTCTCCTGTGGCTTACCATGTGGCTTACCATGGCTCTCCTGTTAGTTCTTCCCTGCGCTCTCGTTCTTCTCCACATGCTCCATTTTCACCTAGTGATAGAGGCAGGGACTACTCACCATCTCCATCTGATCCTTTGTCTGGTAGAAATAGAGGGAGGGGTAGAGGTAGAGGAAGGGGTAGGGGAACTGTGTCTCCAATGGATCTTGTGCCTAGTCGAGGTAGGAGGAAAGGTACTGGTAGGGGTAGAGGTACCGGTAGGGGCAATAGAAGGAAACTTTTATGTCAACATAGCTCACGCCAGCATGGAGGACGTCAATCACAGGCTCTTCCACCTCAATCGCCTGCGTGGCTTGAGGAACGCCATTTCATAGAGAACCTTGGGACTGACGGTGACTGTGCAGTGTGTTCTGACCAGAAGACACATAGAAAACGTACTAAGTATGGCTGCGTAAATTGTGGAATAGTTCATTTGTGCCTTGAAAATTGTTTTAAGATATACCACACCAAGGAAAACTATAAATAAATAAGGGGTGTATGCTATTTACTGTGTCTTAGACTTTTTACAGGTTCAGCCGATGTATATAGTTTAGATGTGTTGACAGTATTATCTGTTTAGTTATGTACAGAGCTGTTTGTAATTCAGTTTTTTCCACGATTGTGGTTTTTTTTCTCTGAAATCACTTGGATCGGTGGTTTCTAAATGAGGCAAACCCTTTACTGAGTAAAGATCCCAGCTCTTTAGTGTATATATTTCATCTACATTTTATGTTTGAAAAGTTTTTCAAATTCTAATGCTAATAATAATACTTTATGTTTGATGAACAGTGCATGATAAAATGGATTGCTATTGGCATTTGATTGACCAGTCACCAGAATACGTCTTGGCAGCACGTTGAAATGCCACAGTGATTGTGTTGGAGTTCTTTGTTACATGCCTACAGGGTAAAAATAATTATGTGAATACGACTTTTTTTTTTCAATTCACAACTACCTGAGAGTTGTAGCAATGTCAATGGAATTTCACCACCTTGTATCAAGGGTACAACTCTTTCTCGACACCAAGTATTGAGGTGAATGGACAGAGGAGCTGCCTACCATGATGATTATTTCCAAATGATGCGCGTATTGCTGTGGATAAATGGAGAAGTATCATATGTGGCATGATATAGGACCAAAATTTTAACTACATTAATATTTTCTGTGTAAACAAGGTAAACATGGTTACATAAATCTATATGATTATGATTTGTGCACTAACTTTTGTACACTACCTTTGTTTACCCCTGTAGAAGAACGTTTTGTACAACTGGGTAAACATGGTAAACAATAATATGGGTGAACATAAGTAAACTTGGTAAACACATGAATACTCATAGGTAAACATGGGTATACACAAGTAAACATGGGTATACATATGGGTAAACACAGGTAAACATGGATACACACAGGTAAACATGGATACACACAGGTAAACATGGGTAAACACAGGTAAACATGGATACACACGGGTAAACATGGGTAAAACATGAGTATACACTTGGGTAAGCAAGGGTAAATAAACACAGGTATGCAACAGGTATTATAAACAAGGCTAAGGCTAACCATGAGTGAGCAGTGTTTACCATAACATTTTCTACACCTTGTCCTATATCATGCCATACCTCAATCTTAGATCTATTATGAAACACTACCCTTGTTTATAATGAGATGATCATTAGTTAGTTAAGATTAGTTATTTTTTGGTAACTGTAGACTTAATATTTACCAGTAGGCCTACATTCCAAGGCTTTTTATGGTTTGGGTAGTTACAAGGTGATGTTTAGGTGTGTGTTCTATTAGGATTATAGGAAAACAGAAGCAATCTAGGTTTCATGGCTCACAATAAACTTCTTACTATATTATAGATTTAAAATTATCCACACTGTGAGTTGAATAGAATGCTGCAACTAGTGTAAAATTTATATTTAGTACATTTTTGCTTGGGTAAATATTTCTTAGTAGTAATTGTAGAGTTACTATGTTAGCATAATTAATTATTGCGACAATGCCAAACCTTAGGGTTAAAGACTAGCTAAGCACAGTAAACGGTGTAAACAATCAGCGATAAATGATTATTGGCTAATATAGGCTAACCCCTAAGTTTTTATTAACATACACATAAAATACTACATTGCAATATACATAAGCACAAAGCTACATGGAATACACACTGTCATAATGAGCCAGTGGTCCTCTTTTACTTGCTGCTTTTACCAAGCCCAGTAGCAATCCCGGCAGTCTGGGGCCCAAATGGAACTCAGGCCAACAAGAAAATGGTTGTGGCTCTACTACTCAGAGGTGTTAAATACCTGTGCTGTTCATTTTAGCCTTGAATGGCCCATGACCTGATGTAACCACTCCATATATTTTATAAGCAAGCTAATAAGCCTAGAGCAATTTGGTTTTGCATGGGAGGTACAGTTTAACATTGCAGCTATACATTTGTCAGGATGAAAGGAGAATCCAGTAATATCACAGAAATTCTATTTAGCACACATCTGTTCCATTTTAGCATGCTTCAGTGACAATCACTCAAGCTGTGTCTTCAAACAGGTTTATTGCTACACCTGTTCGGCACTGCTGCTGTGACACCATTGAACATGCCACGCCAACAACTCATCAATTTCCTTGTCAACACTATTATCTTGCTTATTTATAACCATGATTTTTTCCATACTATGAAAAGTCACTTCACAGTACGCTGAAATGCTTTTAACTAACAAGTTTGAGTAACCATAAAACTATATATAATTAAGACATGTACATATATCTATCACTCTAAGATACCCTGCAAAATTAAAAACATGACATTTTGTAAAGCTACAATCGATTCCAGACCCAAACATTTAATTCTTACTAATTATTATACAGTATAGAACAAAAGAAACAAACCTTAAGTCATCACAGTGCGCTCATGTGTTTAAAAGACCACATTGTGGGGGCCAAGTGTTACGTATGTCAACTGTTGGACACAAAGAATCCAGGGTTTGCAACAATGAGAGAATTATAACAATACAGCTTTGTACTGTAATGCATAGTTCATATATACATGTTTTTAGTGATGTTGTTGAAAATGCTTGCACTGAGTGAGCATGTATACACTACAGTGCATGCACTGTACATCAGATGATTAAGTATTAGAGCCTGAAGGCCATGCATGGTAAAATCACTCTTTTGTGACATTGCATTAATAAAGCAACAACTATCTCAATTTTCATCACAAACTGATCGAGTCTTATTATGGCTGTGATTCTTTGTATGTTTTCATACATACTTCATTATGGTTATTCTGTGAATTGTGCATATACCTGCACCTGACACTACAATAAAATGTGTATTTGTGCACATGTGGTATGCTCTAAATGTGTTGTACATAGCATGCACTCCTGTGGTGTATGTGATGTGTAGGAGATGATAGTTCACATTTGCTAACTAATGGGCAAATGTGAACTATCATCTCCTACACATCACATACACCACAGGAGTGCATGCTATGTACAACACATTTAGAGTGTACCACATATGCACAAATACACGTTTTATTGTAGTGTGAGCTCAATGTGAAGCAACCCCCCATTATGACAACACTGATGACTACACCCATGTAAAAGGTCAAGGATTAAAATGTCACTTTTATTCCTCCATATAAAAGTGGACCTGGTGCTAACTAGTGGGGAGATAATAACAACAGTCTTTCACCCTACTTTAAGCAGTTTTACTCCCTCTTTTAATACATAAAATTAAAGGGTGTAATCAATTAAAATAAGTGAAAGGAAATAATTTAAAATAGAGTAGGAACACCAATAAAAAGTACTGAGAAACAAATATCCCAACTCAGCTACATAAATTGAAATGCACAGTTCAGTTTTACAGAGCACCATCTATTATAAGTATTTATGAATGTTAATACCATACAATAAGGTTGTTTATTTGGGATCATGGAGGTTTGCTCCTCTTCACAAAAAAATATTGACCAGAAATCAGCCTCACAAGTTAGTCAGGGAATATTGTTAAAATCTGGGAATAAATTCCTTACCAAGAAAGGTTTCCATCAATGTGTTTGTAAAGATCTCTACTAACATAATATTATATGAAAAAGTTTAAACTCAACTCCTGTGGGGAATCTGTGACAGCTGCTGGAACATGGGCTACTCAAAACCATATCAGGGAAAATTGAAGTCTAATTTTGCCTTGTGTGGAGTTAAAATATGAATTGTTCATGTTTCTGAATATTTACCATGTGTTTACCCATGTTTATTTATGTTTACCTGTATTTATCCGTGTTTACCCGTGTTTATCCAAGTTTACATGACCCATGCTCACCCGTGTTCACCTGTGTTTACCCGTGTCTACTCATGTTTACCCGTGTTCACCAATGTTTACCCGTGTTTATCCATGTTTACCCATGTTTATCCATGTTTACCTGTGTTTACCCGTATTTACTCATGTTTACCTGTGTTTATCCATGTGTTTACCCCTGTTTACTCATGTTTACCCATGTTCACCTGTGTTTATCCATGTTTACCTGTGTTTACTCATGTTTACCTGTGTTTATCCATGTCTACCTGTGTCTACCCATGTTTACCCATGTTTACTCATGTTCACCTGTGTTTACCCGTGTTTACTCATGTTTGCCCATGTTCACCTGTGTTTACCTGTGTTTAGCCATGTTTATTCATGTTTAGCCATGTTTATTCATGTTTACCCGTGTTTTCCAGTGTTTACCCATGTTTACCCGTGTTTACCAGTGTTTACCTGTGTTTACCAGTGTTTATCCATGTTTACCTGTGTTTATCCATGTTTACTGTGTCTACCCATGTTTACCTGTGTTTACTCATGTTTACCCGTGTTCACCTGTGTTTACCCATGTTTACCGATGTTTACTCGCGTTTGCTCATGTTTACCTGTGTTTACCCGTGTTTATCCATGTTTATCTGTGTTTACTCGTGTTTACTCATGTTTACCTGTGTCTACCCATGTTTACCTGTGTTTACCCATGTTTATCTGTGTTTACTCATGTTTACCCGTGTTCACCTGTGTTTACCTGTGTTTACCCATGTTTACCTTTGTTTACCCGTGTTTTCCAGTGTTTACCCATGTTTACCTTTGTTTACCCGTGTTTATCCATGTTTACCTGTGTTTACCCATGTTTATCCATGTTTACCCGTATTTACTCATGTTTACCTGTGTTTACCCATGTTTACTTATGTTTACCCATGTTTACTTATGTTCATCCAAATTTACTCTTGTTTACCATGTTTACCCAGTTCTACAAAACGTTCTTCTACTCCTTGTCCTATATCATGCCATATCTCAGAAGTATTATTGATAAAAACATAATAATAATATTGGATAAACCCCAGGTTATCCACTGTCTGTGTACCAAGTTACAAGTTGATACATCAAGGATTTTCACAGATACAGTCGTGTAAAGACGTGCGGTTACTTCGCACAATTGTGTGAATACCACAAGTTTTTTCTAAAATTCATAAATACCTGAGGGTTGCAGCTATGTCAATGGAATTTCACCACCTTGTATCAAGGGTACAACTCTTTCTCGACACCAAGTATTGAGGCGAATCGCCAACGGAGCCACCTACCATGACGGTTATTTCCAAATTATGCGCATATTATTTCGGATAAATAGAGAAGCATTAATGATAAACAATTGATAGTCACGATGGGTAAACCCCAGGGTATCCACCATCTGTGTACCAAGTTTCAAGTTGATACGTCGAGGATTGTCAGAGATACAGCCTTGTAAAGACGCGCGATAATTTTTGCGAAAGTAAGCATAAACTTTCGTGCATTTTCGGTGTAATAGATAATAGGGCCATTATAATGGCCTTTGCGCGTTTAAGGGTTAAGGCTTCCAAATTGAAAAGCAAGCACAATGGTATCAACTTAGTAGAGGCTGATGACATGGGTGACTCAAGTGACAGTGGTATATAGTACTAGTGACCTCCATTACATTTTTAAACCAGGCACATGCCCACTGCAGCCAGCCTTCAGCCGACTGTGGGCATGCACCTGGTTTACTGAAATTGTTTTCGTAAAAGTGTGTGTGTGTGTTGTGTGTGTACCTACCTGTCTATATATCTACCTATCTACCTATGTTTGTCTGTACGCACCCATGTGAGCACAATCATTAAATAATATTAAAAGCAGCTTTTACGTAAGACATAAAAGCAAAATGAAGTCTGTATTAAACTTCTGCACAGGTGAACTTTGCTCAGAGGTGGTTTCTTTTTGGCAGACTGAAATACTGGTGTGGCAACTTTCCTCAGACTTTGTAAACTACCTTTCCTTTGAGGTTTTCAGGCATTTAACAACTGAAAAACAACAGTGCAGGCCTTGTACATTACCAGGAATAGCCTATCACTTCGAGTTGAAAGGGGGTGTATCCCTTACATATGCAAATGAAAATGAAGAGCAGCTTTGAGGCTTTGTCGAGAGAATTTGTGGGAAAAAACACAATAGCCAAACTATAAAACAGTTTAGAAGATACTTCTGTGTGTAATATGTTGGTAAAGGCGTTTTGTTTAACAGGCGCTTCCTTAGCAGTGCATAGCAACGTAATTGAACGAAGTACAAGAATTTCATGAAATACAAAATACAATAATTAGTTAATAATATTATTGCACAACCCAAAACTACCCTTTTGTAAAATAGTAACACATAGTTGGTTAATTCATAGTAGCATATACTATCTATGGTTAATCCCATGCAGATACGCTATTGTAGCTGCATGGCGCCTGGTTTTTAGAAGTAGCACACCAACTTGTTTAATTGGGCAATCAGTCACAAGAGAAATTTCTAGTTGTTGTTCATATTAATGGGATGCCAATTAGTCCTGTTTTAGTTGACTAAAATTAAAACTAAAAGTGGTCTTTTACTTTTAGTTATCTGAAACCAAAACTAAAGTTTTCATGATTTTCAAATAACTAATAAAAGTGCCTCAATTTTTACATTGAAACCTGTACTTAAACTAAAAAGATTACTTAATGTTTACAAATAGCTGAAACTAAAACTAAAAGTACTTACCACAAATACAACTACATGTAACTAAGCAGTATGTATAGGTGTAGTTTTCAAAGCCTATATTATGCACTATCAGTTAACTAGAATACTTTGATACTTTGTAAATCTCAGTATTAATATAATATTTAATAGATAAACATCAAAATAATTTGACAATTACATGTGCAATATAGTTACAAGTACTGCACAAACGAATGCTCTGAAATTCGAATGTTTGTTCGTTTGGGAGCATTCGAATACAAATTCATAACATTATTTTGAATCTTTATGTGGGCGCCCAATGTATATAATTAAGTCACGTGCAGCTGAAATAGTACAGGACACAACATACGCAAGGTGTCAAGTTGTTAACATGTACTTCACTATTGTTTACACTTAGTTAACAGCTTGTTGTCTATAGTCAGGTGCATGTTAAGCCAAAAACGCTACAAGCGATGGCTAGAGCGCCAGGTGTGAGGTTGATTACAGCGATAAAACTACTACTTCGCTACTGTTTACACTCACTTTACTGTCTATCTAATCCAAAACAGCCAAGCTGTAAAAAAGTGTGGGGCCCTCAAAAAGGCTATAGTGAAAAAAGATGTGAAATCCAAGGTGGCGGCCAAGAAATGGTTGTGATGGTAGGTTAATGGTAAAAATTTTAATAACAGCAATTCATGTGAATTTGGTGCTGCTTGGTCTTCGCACAAAATTCACCTGAATTGTTATTATTAAAATTTTTACCATTAACCTACCATCACAGTCATTTCTTGGCCGCCACCTTGGATTTCACATCTTTTTTCACCATAGCCTTTCTGAGGGCCGCACTCTTTTTTTACAGCTTGGCTGTTTTGGATTAGATTTCACTTCTTTTTGTATTTGTATACCCCAAATAGGCCGGCTTTAGGGCTTTTTTAACCTATCTTTTTTTCTTTATCACAGGAAGAAGAAAAAGATGAAGAAAATTTTAAATACTTTAACTAATTCAGATTTTATCAGTAAATGTACAAATTATATAGCTATATAATCCATACATTTATTACATGTCAATTATTCCCTATACAGATAACTGGTTTGCAGCTGATCTCTCTATTGGGTGACTTGAAATGTAGCTGAACTCTACAGGGTGATTTGTTAGTAGTTGAACTCTCTACAGGATTCCCTCTACAGGGTGACTTGTTTCTAGCTGCAGGGTTATCCGTTTGTAGTTGAACTCTCTACGGGTTGATTTTTTTGTAACTGAACTCTCTACAGAGTGATTTTGGTTGTAGCTGAACTCTCTACAAAGTGATCTGTTTCTTACTGATCTCTCTAAAGGGTTACTTTGTCCCTAAAGGATGATTTGTTTTTGTAGCTGAACTCACTACAGGGTGATCCTTCCAGCTGATCTCTCTACTGGATGACTTGTTTGTAGCTGAGCTACATGTATCTGCAGGGTGATTTGTTTGTAGCTGAACTCTCTACAAGGTGATCCTTCTAGCTGATCTCTCTACAGGATGACTTGTTCTAGCTGAACTCTCTACAGGGTGATTTGTTTGTAGCTGAACTCTCTACAAGGTAACTTCTTCTAGCTGATCTTTCTACAGGGCGATTAGTTTGTAGCTGAATTCTCTACAGGGTGATTTGTTTGCAGCTGAACTCTCTACATGGTAGTTTCTTTGTAGCTGAACTCTCTACAATGTGACTTCTTCTAGCTGAACTCTCTACAGGTGATTTGTTTGCAGCTGAACTCTCTACATGGTGGTTTCTTTGTAGCTGAACTCTCTACAAGGTGACTTCTTCTAGCTGAACTCTCTACAGGTGATTTGTTTCTAGCTGAACTCTCTACAAAGTGATCCTTCTAGCTGATCTCTGTACAGGATGACTTGTTTCTAGCTGAGCTCTCTACAGGGTGGTTTGTTTGTAACTGAACTCTCTACAAGGTAACTTCTTCTAGTTGATCTTCCTACAGGGTAATTTGTTTGCAGCTGATCTCTCTACATGATAGTTTCTTTCTAGCTGAACTCTCTACAATGTGACTTCTTCTAGCTGAAGTCTCTACAGGGTGATTTGTTTGCTGCTTAACTGTCTACATGATGGTTTCTTTGTAGCTGAACTCTCTACAAGGTACCTTCTTCTAGCTGATCTTTCTACAGGGTGAATTGTTTGTAGCTAAACTCTCTACAGGGTGATCTGTTCGTAGCTGAACTCTCTACAAGGTGACTTCTTCTAGCTGAACTCTCTACGGGGTGATCTTTTCGTAGCTGAATTCTCTACAGGGTGATTTTTTTTGCAGCTGAACTCTCTACATGATGGTTTCTTTGTAGCTGAGCTCTCTCCAAGGTGACTTCTTCTAGCTGATCCCTCTACAGGGTCATTTGTTTGCAGCTGAACTCTCTACATGGTGGTTTATTTGCAACTGAACTCTCTACAAGGTGACTTCTTCTAGCTGATCTCTCTACAGGGTGATTTGTTTGTAGCTAAACTCTCTACAGGATGACTTGTATCTAGCTGAACTCTCTGCAGGGTGATTTGTTTGTAGCTGAATTCTCTACAGGATGACTTGTATCTAGCTGAATTCTCTACAAGGTGACTTGTTTCTAGCTGATCTCTCTATAGGGTGACTTGTTTCTAGTTGAACTCTCTACTGGTGATTTGTTTGCAGCTGAACTCTCTACATGATGGTTTCTTTGTAGCTGAACTCTCTACAAGGTACCTTCTTCTAGCTGATCTTTCTACTGGGTGAATTATTTATAGCTAAACTCTCTACAGGGTGATCTGTTTGTAGCTGAACTCTCTACAGGGTGATTTGTTTGCAGCTGAACTCTCTACATGATGGTTTCTTTGTAGCTGAACTCTCTACAAGGTGACTTCTTCTAGCTGATACAGGGTGACTTGTTTATAGGTGAACTCTCTACAGGGTGACTTGCCTGTAGCTGAATTGTCTATCAGATTAACTGTTTGTAGCTGAATTCCCTACAGGATAACTTGCAATGTAATATAATTCTATAATGGAGTAAGTTATAAACGTAGCTGAATGCTCTATTAGGGTGAATGTTCTATTAGAGTATCTTGATCTCGCATTTGCTACACGTAGTTGCCTTTCGAATCATAACTCAGTGGTTTGTAATCCGATTCTTCTGTACTACTGCAAGGACTTCGTATGATGATTATTCCAGCTACATACTGATTTTCAGCTCATTGCTGTAAGCGATTTGCCTGGTAGACGTGAAAACTAATAGTTTTTTTTATTCATAAAAATCGATTGCATAATTTTTATACAGGTTGGGCTTTGTGTCATATCTCCATGGTCTTTATCTCGATTCCTTTCAAACCACAAAAAGGCACTCCTACGATGGTTACGCCATCTACATATCAATTTTCAGCTCAATCTTCAAAGGGGTTTACCCTGTAGGCGTGACAGACCTTCAACTTTATTGTACGCACATAATTGGTCATAGCTCCGTGAATGTTTTTTTTTTTTTTTTTTTTTTTTTTTTTTTTTACAAATTAATGACATAAGATAAAACAGTACATAATAAACAAAAACAAATTATCTTACATATGGGCCTCAGCGACCTGCACAGCAATCGGTGCCTCAGCAATGGGACAGCGCAAACTGGACCTGGCACCGCGAATGCACATAATTGCAGACCTCAACAAAGAGAAGCTCAATTTACACCTCAGCCATCCCATCACTATTCCATAGGAAAGACTGTGCTTTGCACTCAAAAGGTTGGCCAATCTCTTATAAAACTGAGTAGCAGCATCACCCATTCCACCAGTAGTAGTAAAATTAAGGGAGTAAATGAGGCATTCTCTACTTCATGAACCCGTTGTTGGTATTCACGTCTCTTTTCCTTGTCATGACGTCGGTATGCAGAGTGTAGGGGTTGATTTGAGGGTACACTAGGGTTAAAAATTCTGACATCAAAGTATGATCTCTCAAATCGTCCTCCCCAAAAACCATTAGCTGCAATGTCAAGCCTTGCGTTATCATCACGATTAGCTGTTTTGTATTGAAGGGTCTCACCAGAAAGAGGCTGAAGGTGGGGTTCAGTGACAACATTGTTACAGACCTCGGAAAGTAAATTGGCAGTTATATCACGCACTTCATTATGTCTCAGAGAAGGAAACCCACCCTTTGGGCAAGACAGAGCATGTTCTATGGTAAAAGAGTGACCACAGGCACAGGAAGTAGGGCAGGCAGATGGTAGCCAATGATAGCGAAGCGCAATTGCATCACGAAAAGCAGTTTTATGAAGCACAAAATTATGCGACTTCAATGGAAGACAAGAGAGCCAATTCGATGCACCCTTCTCCTGAGCCAACATGACTGAGGAACGCATGCTAGGAGGAAGTTCATCGAACAAATGATTGGCAGATTGAAGTTGCTCTTGATGGCTCCTAGAGTGAAACTTGGATCGCAACTGAACCTGTACATCAAGACAGTCACCTAGTTGATGTACCTGAGAGATAATCAAGCCAACAAGACCAGCATTTACTTCTACAGAGCAGGAACGCTGCTGTGACACAACAATCGAAGGATCAAACACACCAAGGCCTCCTAGCCGCACAGGCAAGGCAAATAGCTTTCTCTCAACATCACCAGGGACAGTTCGACCCAATAGACTAGGAAGGAAAACAGATTTAACAAAATGTTCAAGAGGAAGGAAAAGGTCTGTAGAACAAGAAGAAACACGAAAAAAATAGTTCCATCGGAAAGAGAGACCATGACAAAAAGCAGCAAAGGAAGCATGAGGTTGTGTTTCGGCAAAGAGGCTCAAGGTCTTAAGATCATTAATCCAGCCATCCACTTTACGTCTCAAAAATAGCTGTTCAAAGGCAGGAGTGCCAATTACACCTCCCAGATAACGGTGTCCTTCAGCAGTAACCTGAATGTCACAGTCTCCAAAAATTGTTCTAGCATCAGTTAAAACAGTTTCCTTGACTATCAAGATAGTTTTAGTAGCATTTGGAAAATAGCCATAACGGGGCCCTATGGAAGATAACAAGTCCCACCACTGCTTAAGCTTGGAAACCTTGCCACCAGCAGCAGAGTCATCAGTATACCAGCACTGCTTTACTAGACCAGTAAGACGAGAAATCAAGGGCAAAGTACCGATAGTGTACATAGCCATAGCGAGAGGATCACCCTGGGTAGTCCCTTCACTAGAAAAGATGGTACGACCTCCAGTAAACAAAAAAGCATCAGTACGATAAGTGTTAATTAAAATGGGAGCAAGAGAAGGGTAGAGGACCTCAACGTTTCGGAGTGTTACTTGACGATTTAACTCATTGAAGGCATTCTTAGCATCAACAAGGAGAACACCATCAACCTCAGGCAAGTCAAATATTTGTTTCATTGCATGGACAGCAGCTTCACAACCACCCATTTGACCAGCACATAATTGAGAGGATCCTGCAGCCTGCTGTAAATCATGCCCTATAATTCTCATCACAGCCTTTCCAATAATTCTTCGCAAAACTTCACCCACACCAATAGGGCGAACGCCAGGACGCTTGTCAAGAGGAATTAGGCGACAAGCACAGTAAGCAGATAAATATTTTGAATTAACATAAGAGGTGGAAATACGATGGGCAAAAGCAGAAACAGCTGCACACAAGTCATTAGAAGCATCACCAAATGCTGTACAAAGATGTCTCCAAGCATGAGCATTAAGACCAGAAGGGCCTGCAGAGCCACTTATCTGCATGACCACTGATTTAATTAAAGCAGCATCTAAGCCATCAAATAGAACTGGATGAAACGATTGAGAGGAGTCAACGGGATCAAGTATAGCATCAGGGTCTGCAGCACGACCATGAGGATGTTTTTCATGCAATACATCAAACACAGTTTTGGGAGAACCATCAGACAAGGAACCCACTACATGATCCAAGTTAAGAGGGCCACAGTCGCAAGAAGGAGACAGACAGCGAAGAGCAGCATTAACACGGCCCTGAGTCATAAGGTGGGAAAACCTGGAAGAATGAGTTTGATCATCACAGGAAGGACGATAGCGAGGTGAAGCAGATAGGTGTTTCTGTATGACAATCCCTTCATTAAATAAAGCTAAAAAATCACCGTTAAGCCAAAGATCAAGTCGTCTCTGAAGGCAAGAGCGAACTACTCGAAAACTGAGTTTGGACTCGTTGTGGGGTTTCTGTAAAAGCAAGTTGGGCATTAACATGGCAGCCTTTAAGGCAAATGGCTCTAGAGCTGACTGTTTACTAAAGGAATGCAGCAATGATGCAAGTTCAGATACAAAGGATTTACCCAAGTTACCTGATGGCACGGTAAACAGGTTTGGTTTCCAATGGACAACTTGAAAGTATAGTTGGTCGAGTAATTCAAGCACAGCAGGGCTTGGTGAGCCACGCCACTCAAAAGTAGTAAGAGTTGACAAGTTAAAGGAAGGAAGGTTTCGCACATCTGAACTGGTTGCACAAGTGGGGCAAATAAATGGTCCATTATCAACATCAAGTATTCTACCTTCAGCAGTAGTGATTCCGACACAATGGCCATGATACCACTGGCAGCAGTTCTCACTGTGGCCATCACACTTAATCATAAACCCATCAGTACCAAAAGGCCGCCCACAAGAGCACCACACACGGTCAGGGTCATCATCGTCAACATCGACGTCTTTATTAGACAGATCAACTGGTTGTTTTCGACGGCTCTTCTTACGCCGTCCAGGCATTCCAATAAGTGCGCATCAAAGGATCAGAACTCAAGAAGCAGAGCGAGAGAATAACACGGTAACAAATGGTAAACTCAACCTACTTAGCGCCGTGCCCAGAGCCAGGAAGCGAATACCAGGACCGAAGATCACTCGAATAATCAAGAGGAGTTTCTTGGAGCTACCAGTACCAACCTGAACATGCATTAATCCGTGAATGTACCAACCTGAACCAACCAGTACCAGTACCAACCAGTACCAGTACCAACCTGAACCAACCAGTACCAGTACAGAGCTACCAGTACCAACCTGAACATGCATTAATCCGTGAATGTTTCTCGGATTCCTACCAAAAGTGGTACTGAGATCTGCCTTAAGGAGCCCTTTAAGTGTGCCAAATTTCAGCCCAATCCGAGCACGCATTCATGTTTTATGGTGGATCTTCTGAAGTGAAGATGAAGAAGAAGAAAACGAAGAATTTAAACGAAATTTTGTTCGCTCGTATCTCGGAAATTGCTGGAGCGAGTTTCTTCAAATTTGGTACGTATGTAGACTCCCCTAACTGGCCGGCACTTCTCTTGCAAATTTGGTTCCAATCGGATAAGGGATCATAGAGCTACATAGGTGTGAAAATTGCATTTTCTTGTTAATATACTCACGGTGTGGTGCGCCGGCTTCTTGGGCCGCACGACAAACTACCGTGTGTCTTGATATTTATTACAGAACTCTCTGCATGGTGGTTTCTTTATAACTTAATACTCTACAAGGTGACTTCTTCTTGCTGATCTCTCAACAGGGTGATTTGTTTGTAGCTGAACCATCTACAAGGTAACTCTTCTTCTAGCTGATCTCTCTACAGGGTTAGCTGAAATATCTACAAGGTAACTTCTTCTAGCTGATCTCTCTACAGGGTGATTTGTTTGCAGCTGAACTATCTACAAGGTAACTCTTCTTCTAGCTGATCTCTCTACAGGGTTAGCTGAAATATCTACAAGGTAACTTCTTCTAGCTGATCTCTCTACAGGGTGATTTGTTTGTAGCTGAACTTTCTACAAGGAAACTTCTTCTAACTGATCTCTGTGCAGGGTGAATTGTTTGTAGCTGAACTGTATACAAAGTAACTTTCTCTAACTGATCTCTCTACAGGGTGATTTGTTTGTAGCTGAATTCTATACAGGTGATTTGTTTGCAGCTGAGCTCTTTACAGAATGGTTTCTTTGTAGCTGAACTCTCTACAAGGTAACTTCTTCTAACTGATCTTCCTACTGGGTGATTTGTTTTTAGCTGAATTTTCTACAGGGTGACTTGTTTGCAGCTAAACTCTCTACATGGTGGTTTCTTTGTAGCTGAAATCTCTACAAGGTGAATTAATCTAGCTGATCTTTCTACAGGGTGATTTGTTTGTAGCTGAACTCGCTACAAGGAAACTGCATCTAACTGATCTCTGTATACAGGGTGAATTGTTTGTAGCTGAACTGTCTACAAGGTAACTTCTTCTAGCTGATCTCTCTACAGGGTGATTTGTTTGTAGCTGATCGCTCTAAAGGTTGATTTCTTTGTAGCTGAACTCTCTGCAAAGTGTTTTGTTTGTAGTTGATCTCTCTACAGGGTGATTGTCTGTAGCTGACCTCTCTTCAGGCTGATTTGCTTGTAGCTGAACTCCTTACATTGTGTCTAGTTTCGGGCTGATCTCTCTACAGGGTGATTTGTTTGTAGCTGATCTCTCTATAAGTTGATTTGTGTGTAGCTGATCTCTGCAGGTTGATTTGTTTGTAGCCGATCTCTCTACAAGGTAATTTGTTTGTAGCTGATCTCTCTGGAGGTTGATTTGTTTTAGCTGAATTCTCTACAGGGTAATTTGCTTCTAGCTTATCTTTCTACAGGTTGATTTGTGTGTAACTGATCTCTCTACAAGCTGATTTGTTTGTAGCTGATATCTCTGTAGGTTGATTTTTTTCTAGATGATCTTTCTACAGGTTGATTTGTTTGTTGCTGATCACTCTAAAAGTTGATTTTTTTTGTAGCTGAACTCACTGCAAAGTGTTTTGTTTGTAGCTGATCTCTCTACAAGGTGATTTTTTGTAGCTGACCTCTCTTTAGGGTGATTTGCGTGTAGCTGAACTCCTTACATTGTGTCTAGTTTCTAGCTGATCTCTCTACAGGTTGGTTTGTATGTAGCTGATCTCTCTGCAGGTTGATTTGTTTGTAGCCGATCTCTCTACAGGGTAATTTGTTTGTAGCTGAACTCTCTATAAGGTGATTTGTTTGTAGCTGATCTCTCTGCAGGTTGATTTGTTTTAGCCGAACTCTCTACAGGGTGATTGCATGTAGCTGAACTCTCTACAGGGTGTTTGCTTGTAGCTGAACTCCTTACATTGTGTCTAGTTTCTAGCTGATGTCTCTACAGGGTGATTTGTTTCTAGCTTATATAACTCTCTACAGGTTGATTTGTGTATAACTGATCTCTCTACAAGCTGATTTGTTCGTAGCTGATCTCTCTGCAGGTTGATTTGATTCTTTCTGATCGCTCTACAAGTTAATTTGTTTGTTGCTGATCACTCTAAAGGTTGATTTGTTTATAGCTGAACTCTCTGCAAAGTGTTTTGTTTGTAGCTGATCTCTCTACAGGGTAATTTGTTTGTAGCTGAACTCTCCCCACAGTGACTTGTGTGTAGCTGAATTCTCTAGAGAGTGCATTAATTGTAGCTGAACTCTCTATAGGGTGCATGACTTGTTTATAGCTGAACTCTCTTCAGTGTGACTTGTAATGTTCTGAATCTCTAAAGTGATATATTTATAGCTTAACTCTCCACAGGGCGACTTGCTTCTTGCTGAACTGTCTATAAGATTAACTGTTTGCAGCTGAACTCCCTACAGAATAACTTATAATGTAATAGAATTCTATAATGGAGTAAATAAATTAGCTGAATGCTCTGTTAGGGTGACTGTTCTATTAGAGTATCTTGATCTCGCATTTGCTACACGGAGTTGGCTTTCGAATCATAACTCAGTGGTTTGTATTCCGATTCTTCTGTACTACTGCAAGGACTTTCTAGGAAGATTATTCCAGCTATATACCGAGTTTCAGCTCATTGCTCTAAGCGGTTTGCCTAGTAGGCGTGAAAACTAATACTTTTTTATTCATAAAAATCGATTGCATAATTGTGACACAGGTTGGGTTTTGTGTCATATCTCCATGGTCATTATCTTGATTCCTTTCAAACCACCAAAAGGCACTCCTACAATGGTTTCTCCATCTACATAGGAATTTTCAACTCATTCCATGAGGAGGTTTACCCTATAGGCGTGACAACAAATTGATCTTGTTTTATGCGAATAATCGGTCATAACTCCTGAACCATTCGTCAGATTTGCACCACATTTGATGCTAGGATTCACCTTTGGACTCCCTTTCTGTGTGTTAAATTTCAAGGTGATCGGAATACGCGTTTGCATTTTATAGCAATTTTTGCAATTGTGCGAAAGCACGAAGAAAATAAATCAAAACTTTGGCAGCTCGTATCTTGGAAATGGCTCGAGCAATTTCCTTGATATTTGAAATGTTGACTCCCCTGGCTGGAGGGCAACTCTGTAGCAAATTTGGTTCCATTTGGATAAGGGATCACAGAGATACAAAGGTGTGAAAATGACATTTTCTTTCTTCCTGTAAATATACTTACGGTGTGGCACGCTGGCTATATCACAGAGCATTTCAACACGTAAGTGCATAGAATCCTCACAAAAATTAAGTCTTACTCCTTAGATGCAATAAAAAATTTTGATTGTGGGTTTTAAATATTAGAAACATTTGAATAATCCACAGTTTTTCATTCAAACATTCGAATGCTCAATTCTAGCATTCGTTTATGCACTAGTTACAAGGGGTCAGGAGTCTAGTCTCAGGGTTACCTAGTGACTATAAAAAGTAGTAATAACTGGAGCCCTGGCAAGACAGCTTATTAAACTAAAATGGTATGTCAACAATTATACAAATTGACTACATCCCATATGATGCTGAAACCCGATTGTTAAATATCCTGTATGAACAGGAGATGGTAACAGGAACTGCCTGCTGAAGTATGCAATGTATTGTTAAAATGTTTATGGTTTCAAAGGGGTAGCTAACTTTTAATGTTATGACTTGGCTAGTCTATATACCTAATCTATGACAGCTATAGTCTTTCAATTCACCAGCCACCGATGTAGTTCCCTGGTGGGGTAGTTAACAAAACATTCTTGACTGCTCTATTAGAGTGTTTTTAATGCAGGTGACTGCTCTATTTGAGTGTTTCGATTGTTTTAGTGAAAGGATCCAAACAACACCACAATAATCCAATCTGTATATTGCATGATGACCTTTATCCGGTGTATTCCGTAGGTCGTTCCTGTTCCCACTTTCTGTTCCATCCCATTCCCGTTTTCCTCCAATTCTACTTACCCTGTACCAGCCTACTTGTCTCGGTCACCTGTACTGGAGTAGTAAAATCCTGATTGCCATTAGTACTTTTACTTGTAGTATTCATGATCACCTGTACAAAATTTATGAACATATCAGTACATCTCTTATGTTCATACACTGTATTAGGGATAAAGCCACTACAATTATGGCAGCATCAGCAAAGTTTGACCACATAGCTCTACAAAAGCAAGTAGAAGGCAAGTCCTTATGACTCCTTTCCTACTAAGCCCTTGTAACAGAATCGATTCCATAGAGGCTCTTTTATGTGACCAGTAGCTACCCTTTAAAATGCTGTAATATCAGTATTAGTGAGTTGTTGAGTAGTAATCAGCTCTACAGTACATGGGTGGCCCCAATGTTTGGTAGTAGCAAACATCTAAGAAGTACAGGAAGGAGAAACAACTAAAGTTAAAATGTCCGGTCAATTCGTTTGATGTCCACTCAACTTTCACAATGTTCTGATAGTATGTCAGGACATGTGTGAAAAGTTATTTCACATACTGCATAAAGAAGATGATTGATTGAAAATAAAAGGAAAGACAAGGCACAGATGGCGTGCACTTGTCAGAATCTCAAAAGGCACATCCCACTGGTGAGTTTGTTTTGCGACATAAAATTGTGGTCATATGTTGCTTCATTTTGTAACCTTGCGACCATGGTCAGACAGGCAGGCAGACAAAAATTTGAATTTGGATTATATTTTAATTCCTTATTCGGCTACCTACAAGTTCAGCAAAAATTGAAGCCATACACAACTGTCATGCTTGTCTAGCTTTATTGACATGTTTGTGAACTTAACTGCTTCAAAGCAGAGATAGAAGCCAGTTAAACCCCACCTGAACTTGTATGATATCATGTTATCAACACCCCGGCCTTGGCTTCACTTTCAGTTTGATAACTATGATATCCTACTCATGGTGGGGTTTAACTATAACGAAAACACTTACTAGTTTGTCCCCAGCTGCCCATGCACTCAATCACATGACTTCGCGTGATCTAATGCATAGTCCGCAGAAGACGAGACAAAAGTTTTACAATGTGTATGGCTTCACATTTACCAAGTTTGTAGTTTTATATGTGTACAGCTTCATTTAAGGTATAAATATAATATGTTGTTTTCCATATTATGCACTAGAGTTCAACCAGCTACCATTCCCTTGGTTTAACTACCATATACTCCCACTTTTTTCCTTTGATGTAGAGCTTCAGTTGGTTAGAATTGCTTTTAATGCTGTATATGATGTTACATGGACTAATGTTATTTTGTAAAGCTGATTTTCATCGTGTAAGATGTTTCTAGGATGATTAATGTTTAAAGGAGAAATGTTTAGGCAGTGTATGTCATTTTATGGGCAATTCCTACTTAAAAAGTATAACCGTACTGTTTGATAACAAAGATTTCAGTGCTGAGGCAAATAGTTAGGTAATTATCTTGTTAGATTAACTCATGATGTATTAGTTTGTTCATTGCAACATTTGTTATTGTACATAGGTGCTGAAGAAAGCATTCAATCTTCAATTAGTTCAGCAGCTATGTTCAAATCAAAGCAAGCATCAATTGGTGACCAACACAAATCTGGTAGTAAGTAAACACATAATTGTATGCAGGGTCTGCGGCAATAACAGGGATATCAACAAGTGCAAGGAAAAATTAGGAACTTTAAGTTCGATTAGGGATCATAGAAATAAAAAGCAATGAAACAAGGGAGGTCACCTACACTTGCAGACATACTAGTAAACATTTAATCCCTAATTCAGTCATGGGTATAGATAACTGAATTAGGAGTTACATGTTCACTAGTACGTATATCTGCAGGTCCAACCTCCCTTGTTCACTACTTTGTATTTCTGTGTTCCTTAATTGAACTTAAAATTCTGCGTTTTAAAAAAAAACATAATGTGTGGATGAACTCGTACATACCGCATCAAAATAAAGAATGATGCTAGACATGCCACAAAATTAGTTTTGCATCAATATACACATATGCTTCATACGTTACTTATAGTACATAGAAGTGAAGAAGCTATTACACTTCATTTTCAGTTGTTTTCAGCCAGTTACACAGTGTTTCAAACAAAGAACAGCACAAGAAGTGTGTCTACAATCAATCCTGAAATACAGATGATAGCTGAGGCATTAGTAAGTTATGCATCATTTAGCAGAAAATCCTCTTTAAAAACATTAAAATTTTGTAACAACTTACTGGAAATTATCCCACCGAAGGTGCTTTTTGGTTGGTTATACGTACCTCACTAATAGTGCCAAGGTTCTGTGAGAATATTGTGAGGGTGGTTCTGTTCAATTTTTTTTTGTGAAAATGTATAATCTCCCATGATCTCTAATATATGTCCAGTACTATTGTACTGTGTGATGCGTGAATTTACTTGTTTTTTGGTGATAAAGCAATGCAGTAATGCTAAAACACTGTCATCTTCTTTAATAGATCACATGACAGCTCCCACAAATAAAAGATTTCTCTAAAATTAGTTGCCAGTCCTGCTGGATGGGTACTGATTATTGTGGGATTGTACAACACACTTGTGCCACACCAACTTTCTTTAGCCTTACCAAATACGTAGTATTAATTTGGATATTCTTACTACAGTATATACATATTAGGGCTGAGCGATACTGCCATTTTAGTGTCATGATCGATACTAAAACCACTATTCACGATACTGAGTAGTTCACGATACTTACAAATAAGTCAATCATAGTTGATGGCACATAGTGTATTGCTCAGCATTCCTGCAGGAAGTCCTTATAGGTGATAGCAAACTAGCCACTATCATCCTTGTTTACTGTAACAGTTATTGTAACACATGCTTTGAGGTTGTTATGGTGTTCATACCTCTCTGCAGGGGAAACCTGATGGGTGGACTTTATCATTTACAAGGATTCTTAGCCAAGTACTGCATAACAAGTGGATTTTTAATGACAGTAATGTACGTACAGACATGGTATCATGATAGTTAATAACTAAATATCGCGATATCAATACTTTTAAAATATCACGATATATCACTAAAACAGTAGTATCACTCAGCCCTAATACATAGATATATTTTTTGCTTTATTGTACATTGCAGTCCTTAAGTTCCAAGACCAATCACCCCGACCTTCAGTGCCAGTACACCACGTACACCGTCATTACCTGTTTGAGAAAATTTTACAAATAATCTGTTTTAATTCTGATCATTTTGTTCCTGGTGAAGAACGTGTTACAGTTACTCTTGCTGGAGTGGGGGGGGGGGGGGGGGGGGGGAGGGATTCGGCAAATCTACATTGGCTGTATGTTTATCAATATACCAAAGGTTTTTTTCTTAAGCGAACTAGAAACGTTTCTACAAAAGAATTAGAGCTGTAGCCAGTTTTCTGCTACACTTGACTGAAGGTGTCAGGCAGGCAGGCAGGCAGACAGGCAGGCAGGCAGGCAGGCAGGCAGGCAGGCAGGCAGGCAGGCAGGCAGGCAGGCAGGCAGGCAGGCAGGCAGGCAGGCAGGCAGGCAGGCAGGCAGGCAGGCAGGCAGGCAGGCAGGCAGGCAGGCAGGCAGGCAGGCAGGCAGGCAGGCAGGCAGGCAGGCAGGCAGGCAGGCAGGCAGGCAGGCAAGCAGTAGAAGATTCCGTTGAGTAGTTTATTTTTTAAACTCTGTAGCAACTTGATGGAAATGTTTCGGGTCAATCTGAAGACACTTTTGGGCTTGGTTTTACCCAACCAATACTGTCATGTCATTGTGAGGAAAAATCGCAGCAGGTTTTTGGGTTATATTATATCACGGATCACCCACACACCTTCAATGTCCCTACTATACAGTGCTATTGTCCCTACTATACAGTACTATTGTCCCTACTATACAGTACTATTGTCCCTACTATACAGTACTATTGTCCCTACTATACAGTACTATTGTACTGTATGATACTACTGTGCTGTATGATGTACAATATATACAGTATTTATGTGATAAAGCAATACAGTAATGCTAAAACACTGCCATCTCCTTTAATAGGTCACATGGGAAACTTCCACAAATAGAAAGTATTTTAGGCCCTACTGCTGTTAGATGGGTGCTGATTATTGTAGGATTGTGCAACACACTTGTCTGTCACAAGCCACGTTAACTTCCTTTGGCCATACGTACCTAATATGTAGTATGAAATTTTGATAATTCTTACCATACCACAGTAATAGATATATATTATTTACTTTATTATACATTGCAGACTATCAGTACCAGCCACTACAACTTTTAGTGCCATCATCACACCATGTACACCGTCATTGCCTTCTTGAGAAAATTGTACAATTATTGTGTTTTATGTCTGATAATTTTATTCCTGGTAAAGAATACGCTACAGTTGCTCTTGTTGGAGCTGGGGGATTCGGCAAAACTACATTGGCTCTAGATTCATGTCATCATCGTGATGTAAAAAAGGTCTTCACAAATGGTATTATTTTTATTGAACTTGGTCCACAGCCTTGTGATCCCGGTAAAATATTGAATGACCACTACTGCCAAATGGCTGGAAAACATTATGAGTATATAAACAATGTTGAAGAGAAGATTCAGGAGCTCACAAAAATATACAAGAATATTCTTGTCATTATTGATGATGTATGGAGAGTTGAAGATGCAAAGCCCATTGTGAAGGCATTTTCATACTGCAAAATATTGCTCACTACGAGAAATCCCTATATTGGCATTCCAACCATACGTACAATTAACATTGGTCCTATGTCATTAGAAGAATCTGTGTCTTTGTTGACTAATGGAATTGTTGAACAGAGTAAATTATCAAATGAAGATACTAAAGTAATCAATGAGTTAGCACAAAGTTCATATCAGTGGCCTCTTCTTTTATCACTTATAAGAGGTCAACTTTACCACAGTATAAAACAAAGCCGTACTACTTTGAAAAATGCAATTTTGGAAGTACAAGGTAATTTAACTAGTAAAGGATTAACAGCCTTTGATAGTAAAACAACTCATAACATTCGTCAGCTATCAGTGCGTGCATGCATTGAGGTGTCATTAGGATTGTTGGACAATTCTACAAAAAACAATCTTCTTTCATTAATATTGTATACAGGAATTGGAGGATCACTACCAAGACAGGTAGTACACTGTATTTGGGATGTTTCTGCTGAAGACGCTGTAAAGACAATTTCATTGCTAGAATTATATGGATTGGTTTACACTAAACTCTCAAAAATGCCTCCTTATTTCACTGCTTCATATATGGATTTGACAGTACAGAGTATTATTAGTGAATATTTAATGAGTACCATTACAAGCAAAACAGTTTCTCATTTGTCTCCCTTTCTTTTTCTTAATACACGTAGATTAATGACAGCAGTGGAAGAGCTTTTCTTTCAACAATTTTTTGTGGTAGATCATTTGACAAACTATGATTTTTTAGCATACAACAAACAAAAAATGGAACATGTTCTTTTACCATATTACATGAAAGAGATTAATATGCATGTACTACATGATCCACATCTTGCACTGCTGATTTTGCACAATATACAATCACTTTTAAATGACCAAAGGTATTATCATCTGTTTGAGTTATTTAATGAAGAAATAGTTACACTGATTACTGAATGCCATAGTGCAGTTTCAAATGCTCAGGGCTTAAGTAGAAAGTGTAACCTACATTTTCAGTTGTGTCTACGGTCAATGAATTTTGACACTCTATTACAGATTCTAAAAGAGTACCTAGAAATGCAATTTTTTGAATCAACAATTACCAGATGTATTAAACTTACTGAAAATGTTTCCACACAATGTGATGATGACCTGAAAGTTTCAATGATAGAAAAATGTAGAAATTTTCAATTGTTAACAAAAGAGTACCATCCCATACCCTCAGAAAAATTACCAAAATTTCAGTTGTTCATTTCACTACACAAGAAAATTAGTAGAGTATTGCTTCAAAGGAATGATGATGAAATTGAAGAATTATACCACTATATTACTTCTGGAAAATTTGAGGAAGAAGTACAATTAATCCATGATAAGTATTTAATGAAGAATGAAGATGGTGGGTTTAAGCAAAGTGCTTATGTAATAATATAATATAAAAAGTACTATAGTCAGTTTGTGCTCACCTGACTCCCTCATGTTAATCTCCTTAATATCTTTTATTGCATAGCAAGCTGCAAAGCTTTTTAGCACTGCTGTAAACACAGGGACGGATAATATAACTAGCATGTAGGTTAATAACCCACTCACCACCACAATTGTTGTATAGGGGTCATACCATGTCAAATCAACAAGGAATTTAGGGTCACCTCTCAGATTTTGATGACACTTGGTGTGTTTGTAGTACCTGTGGTGCTTATCACTCATGCAGATGTTTAGCTCCATGCGCCCCATAGTTGCTGATTTATGACCACAAATATTTTGAATACTTCATGAAAAATTGGTCCATCTTTAGTTACAAAATCGACTGTAACTTCACACTTTTTAAACATAACTTTCACTGATGTAAGACTATTGATCGACCTTTCCAGTGATCTCTAAATTATGGGATATCTACTTAATTATGGTTCAAAAATACTTTATTGAAAATTTTAATCCTTTATATTTCAAAAAAAGGCTGTTTGAAATTCTTCTAATTTTTTTGTGAGCAATGATTGGATCATGTCTATGTTTGATAAAATTTTTGTGGTGGGACCACAATGGGCTTAAGAGATATAATGAATCTGGTTGTGGTGTGCAGTGGAATTTGCAGTCTATTATTGCTGTATGGGAGTGTACACCTCCAATAATCACTCACACACAACAAGGCCATGCCAAGTTTGTCTTACAGAGTAAAGGTGTCTAGGTACAGTGCAACCTGTATTAGTGACCACCTGTATTGAAAGACCACCTATGTGCTGCAGTTAATTTATATTTATTTAATTGGACATTAATGTATAGCACCAAAGCATCAACCCTTTCTAGCAAATCCAAAAATGGTCCTTATTAGACAGGTTGACTTTAAATTACAAATCTTACCACCATGTGTCCATAAACATATCATGTGAATGTTGTATCATCTCTTCAGCTTTATCAAGTTGAATCCCACTATAGTGGATTTAGCCCTATTTAAGTTGCGTATGTGACTGCATAGTTGTGTATAACAGAACTCTTCAAAAGGGATACCTGCACACCATGATAACCAGGACGTCTATTTATACTCCCACTCTAGTGGTGCACATACCTTTGAATTAAGATACTTCTGTGACCATGCACTGTAATATGAGCACTTTATTATGATCCTAGCAATGGAGGGTTTTTACCATATACATGCATTACTTGCACTTCAATATGTGAAATTAATTTATAATTACTTTATATTTGTGACCACATTGAAGATCAAAGCAAAAATTCATGCACATACTCACGCAATAGGTAAACAAGTTGGACACATTTTTAACATTTGCCTGTACTGATCTTCAAAGCATAAATACAAAATACTTTGAAAAACCATTAATTTTAGTAATTGCAGTACTATAAATCACACATGAGGTGCAAGCAAGTGTTAATAATAATAAAAAAACTCTTGGTACAAGTAATGCATCTACTGTACTGCATACAGTGTGACTCTTCTATTCCCTGGATCATTGATAAAGTGTTCATTTTTAAGAAACCACAGATTTCTTGGGTCCAAATGCACGTACTTTTATAAAGTGAGATCATGAATGGCTATCAACAGCCTGGCTATCCTTTTTGAGGAGGTCTATTGTACTTAAGCAACCATGTATGTAACTTGAATTGTGTAGAGTGGAGCTACATATGTGACTGAATTTTGGAAAACCGTCGATATACGCACAACACTACTTTTGTAATAAAACGCATTTAAAAACTATGGGTAAAAAATGCAAGCTCCAGAAAAAAAATTATGCAAGTTTTTATTGTCTCGCTGGTGGGCGAATTAAGCCGCCAATGGATAAATCCTGGACATCATCGTGTTTGCCTAGTACAAAAATCTTTGTTTCATCTCCATACACAAACAGATTCAAAAGTTACAGATGTTTGTTTACATTGCAGTGACGAAAGAATTTACCGAGGATTGTTTTTCAGTGAATTTGCCTTCCTTCTCGAACAGAGAAGCATGCCTGGGGAAAAAACTATACCTCGGTAGATGCACAAATTCATGGCGAACACAATGAGCCAAGATTCAATTCTGTATGTCGTTGTATCAGTAAGTTATGATGGTTTATGTAAGTGCCTGAAGATTCTTTTCTTGATATGTCAAATTATTTGCTCGTCCGGATGTCTAGTGCTGTATTTCCAACGCTGTTTAACTTAGGAAGCTGAAACTTAGCTAGTCCATTCCTCTGTCCCTGTAGAAAACAAAGAACAAATAAAATGCATTTGAAAATTGTGCAGATATCGACGGTTTTCTAAAATTAGGTCACATATGTTAGTGCAATATGGCAGGATTAGACTTAATAAATAAAGTATTTCTGAAGAGATGGTACCACATTTACATGTTTATGGATACATGGTGATCTCATTTACAGTCCGCCTTCCAATAAGGACAGTTTTTGGATTTGCTAGAAAAGGTTGATGATTTGGTGTTATACATTGATATCAGTATAAATTAACTGTAGCACACAGGTGGTCTTTCAATACAGGTGGTCTTTCAATACAGGTGGTCACTAATACAGGTTACACTGTACCTATACACCTTCACTCTGTAAGAAAACTTGGTATGGCCTTGTTGTGAGTGGTTATTGGAGGTGTACACTCCCATACAGCAATAGTATATTAAAAATTATAAATTTAAAAATAAAGTAGGAATCCAAACAATAAAAGTAGTGAAACAAGAGAAGAACAATGGTAGCTATTACAGCATAGTTCGGTAGGGAAATCCCTACTTTGGCATGCATGATATAGCTATTATTTTGTGTTCAATGCCAAAGTAGGAATTTCCCACTGAGCTATGCTGTAATAGCTACCATTGTTCTTCTCTTGTTTCACTACTTTTTATCGTTTGGATTCCTACTTTATTTTTAAACTTATTATTTTTAATATACTAGTTTGTTTAGTTTTTTGTTAAGGCATACAGCTAGCTATAAACATGTGACTGTTCTATTAGGGTGACTGCTGTGTTAGAGTATCTTGAGGCAGCCTGCAAGATGTCCGCTTGCCAAAAAAAGGGTGTGGTTGCAATTGATTATAGAGTATGTCGAGTCGGCCTTCCAAATTGAAGGTGTGTGGTTACTGAAATACAGCTAGTGCAAAAAGGGTGTGTCATCATGGTTTCAATCAATAGATTGATAATGTGTAGAATGAAGAATGGGCGTGATCTTGTGACCTATCGTGAAGCTATCTAGTACCAGTACCTCCGTACAGTACCCTCCATCATAGATTATATCAGTAAGGAATATAATCTATTCCTCCATACAGTAGCGTAGTCTAAGCGTCTTAAATAATCTTGTGGCATCTATTATGCTGTTTAAAGAAAGTGTTGATATGGAAAATTAACGCCTCGATATGGTTTCGTTGGATGAAGAAGACAAGCAGCCTGATTGAAGCTAAAAGAAAAAAACAAGGCGCAGAGGGCACACACTCATCGGAACCCCAAAAGGCACATCCCACTGGTGAATTTGTTATGGTGGCGTAAAATGGTGGTCGTGCGCTGCTTTGTTTGGGCTCTAGGCTTGCAACCGTACATGTGGTCAGTGAGTGAAGCAGTGAGGAGAAAATTCGAGTTTTGGCGATTTTTAAAAAATTAATATCCGGCCACCTGCAAGTGTTTTGTTGTATTTAATGTTGTTTTATGCACTATATGGACTAGTACTATTCCGTAAAGGTGATTTTCGTCTTGTAAGATATCTCTAGGATGATTTTTAAAGGCAGAATTTTTGGCAGCGCCGCAAAAATTTCACCTGGATTCCTACTTAAACGGTACAACCGTACCATTTGATAATAGACTACAAATTCCACTGCACACCACAACCTAATTCATTATATCTCTTAAGCCCATTGTGGTCCCGCCACAAAATTTTATCAAACATAGACCATGACCCAATCATTATTCACACAAAAATTTGAAGAATTTCAAACAGTCTTTTGAAATATCAAGGATTAAAGTTTTCAATAAAGTATTTTTGAACCATAATTAAGTAGATATCCCATAATTTAGGGATCACCGGAAAGGTCGATCAACAGTCTTCCATCAGTGAAAGTTGTGTGTAAAAAAAATTTAAACAGTGTGAAGTAAATTAAATTGTTACAGTCGATTATGTAACTAGAGATGGACCAATTTTTCATGAAATATTCAAAATATTTGTGGTCATAAATCAAAAACTACAGGATGTATGGAGCTAAAAATGTGCATGAGTAATAAGCACCACAGGTACTACAAACATACCAAGTTTCGTCAAAATCCGTGAGGTGAATCTAAATTCCTTGTTGATTTGACATGGAATGACCCTTAGCAAAATCAATTATAAATGCCTGTTGCATTACTTTCTTATGTGTTCTGTAGTTTCAGTCAAACATTAGTACAAGTAGATCAAGACACACGATAGTGTGTCATGCGGCCCAAGAAGCCCGCGCCACACCGTGAGTATATTAACAGGAAGAAAGAAAACGCAATTTTCACACCTATGTAGCTTTGTGATCCCTTATCCGATTGGAACCAAATTTGCTACATACGTGCCGGCCAGTTATGGGAGTCTACATACCAAATTTGAAGAAAATCGGTAAAGCCATTTCCGAGATACAAGCGAACAAAAGTTCGTTTTAATTTCTTCGTTTTTTTCTTCATCTCGCACACTTCGCAAAATCTGCCATAAAACACGAATGCGTACTCGGATAGGGCTGACATTAAGCACACTTGAAGGGCTCCTTAAGGCGGATCTCAGTACTAACTTTGGTAGGAATCCGATGAACATTCACGGAGTTATGACCGATTATGTGCGTAAAATAAGGTCGAAGGTCTGTCACGCCTACAGGGTAAACCCCTTGGAGGAATGAGTTGAAAATTGATATGTAGATGGAGTAACCATTGTAGGAGTACCTTTTTGTGGTTTGAATGGAATTGAGATAAAGACCATGGAGATATGACACAAAACCCAACCTGTGTCAAAATTACGTGATCGATTATTATGAATAAAAAACTATTAGTTTTCACATCTACCAGGCAAACCGCTTAGAGCAATGAGCTGAAAATCAGTATGTAGCTGGAATAATCATCATAGAAAGTTCTTGCAGTAGTACAGAAGAATCGGATTACAAACCACTGAGTTATGATTCGAAAGGCAACTACGTGTAGCAAATGCGAGATCGAGATACTCTAATAGAACAGTCACCCTAATAGAGCATTCAGCTACGTTTATAACTTACTCCATTACAGAATTATATTACATTGCAAGATATTCTGTACGGAATTCAGCTACAAACAGTTAATCTGATAGACAATTCAGCTACATGCAAGTCACCCTGTAGAGAGTTCATCTAGAAACAAGTCACCCTGTATCAGCTAGAAGAAGTCACCTTGTAGAGAGTTCAGCTACAAAGAAACCATCATGTAGAGAGTTCAGCTGCAAACAAATCACCCTGTAGAGAGTTCAGCTACGAACAGATCACCCTGTAGAGAGTTCAGCTACAAATAAATCACCCTGTAGAGAGTTCTGTTACAAAGAAACCACCATGTAGAGAGTTCAGCTGCAAACAAATCACCCTGTAGAGAGTTCAGCTACGAACAGATCACCCTGTAGAGAGTTCAGCTACAAATAAATCACCTTGTAGAGAGTTCAGTTACAAAGAAACCACCATGTAGAGAGTTCAGCTGCAAACAAATCACTCTGTAGAGAAGATCAGCTAGAAGAAATCACCTTGTAGAGAGTTCAGCTACAAAGAAACCATCATGTAGAGGGTTCAGCTGCAAAAAAATCAATCACTCTGCAGAGAGTTCAGCTAGAAGAAGTTATCTTGTAGAGAGTTCAGCTGCAAATAAATCACCCTGTAGAGAATTCAGCTACAAACAAATCACCCTGTAGAAAGATCACCTAGAAGAAGTTACCTTATAGAGAGTTCAACTACAAAGAAACCATCATGTAGAGAGTTCAGCTGCAAACAAATCACCTGTAGAGAGTTCAGCTAGAAACAAGTCACCCTGTAGAGAGATCAGCTAGAAACAAGTCACCCTGTAGAGAGTTCAGCTAGAAGAAGTCACATTGTAGAGAGTTCAGCTACAAAGAAACTACCATGTAGAGAGTTCAGCTGCAAACAAATCACCATGTAGAGAACTCCAGCTACAAACAAATATGCCCTGTAAAAAGATTAGCTAAAAGAAGTTACCTTGTAGAGAGTTCAGCTACAAAGAAACCACCATGTAGAGAGTTCAGCTGCAAACAAATCACCCTATAGAGAGTTCAGTTACGAACAGATCACTCTGTAGAGAGTTCAGCTACAAACAAATCACCCTGTAGAGAGTTCAGTTACAAGAAACCACCATGTAGAGAGTTCAGCTGCAAACAAATCACCCAGTAGAAAGTTCAGCTATGAACAGATCACCCTGTTAAGAGTTCAGTTAGAAACAAGTCATCCTGTAGAGAGATCAGCTAGAAGTATCACCTTGTAGAGAGTTGAGCTACAAACAAATCACCTGTAGAGAGTTTAGCTGCAAACAAATCACACTGTAGAGAACTCAGCTACAAACAAATTGCCCTGTAGAAAGATCAGCTAGAAGAAGTTACCTTGTAGAGAGTTCAGCTACAAAGAAACCACCATGTAGAGAGTTCAGCTGCAAACAAATCAGCTGTAGAGAGTTCAGCTAGAAACAAGCCACCCGTTAGAGAGATCAGCTAGAAGAAGTCACCTTGTAGAGAGTTCAGCTATAAAGAAACCACCATGTAGAGAGTTCAGCTGCAAACAAATCATCTGTCGAGAGTTCAGCTAGAAACAAGTCACCCTGTAGAGAGATCAGCTAGAAACAAGTCACCCTGTAGAGAGTTCAGCTAAAAGAAGTCACATTGTAGAGAGTTCGGCTACAAAGAAACTACCATGTAGAGAACTCCAGCTACAAACAAATATGCCCTGTAAAAAGATCAACTAGAAGAAGTTACCTTGTAGAGAGTTCAGCTACAAAGAAGCCACCATGTAGAGAGTTCAGCTGCAAACAAATCACCCTGTAGAGAATTCAGCTACGAACAGATCACCCTGTAGAGAGTTCAGTTACAAGAAACCACCATGTAGAGAGTTCAGCTGCAAACAAATCACCCAGTAGAAAGTTCAGCTATGAACAGATCACCCTGTAGAGAGTTCAGTTAGAAACAAGTCATCCTGTAGAGAGATCAGCTAGAAGTATCACCTTGTAGAGAGTTGAGCTACAAACAAATCACCTGTAGAGAGTTTAGCTGCAAACAAATCACACTGTAGAGAACTCAGCTACAAACAAATTGCCCTGTAGAAAGATCAGCTAGAAGAAGTTACCTTGTAGAGAGTTCAGCTACAAAGAAACCACCATGTAGAGAGTTCAGCTGCAAACAAATCAGCTGTAGAGAGTTCAGCTAGAAACAAGCCACCCGTTAGAGAGATCGGCTAGAAACAAGTCACCCTGTAGAGCGATCAGCTAGAAACAAGTCACCCTGTAGAGAGTTCAGCTAGAAGAAGTCACATTGTAGAGAGTTCAGCTACAAAGAAACTGCCATGTAGAGAGTTCAGCTGCAAACAAACACCCTGTAGAGAACTCACCTACAAACAAATCACCCTGTAGAAAGATCAGCTAGAAGAAGTTACCTTGTAGGGTGTTCAGCTGCGAACAAATCACCTTGTAGAGAATTCAGCTACAAACAAATCGCCCTGTAGAGAGACCAGCTAGAAACAAATCACCCTGTAGAGAGATCAGCTAGAAGAAGTCACCTTGTAGAGAGTTCAGCTATAAAGAAACCACCATGTAGAGAGTTCAGCTGCAAACAAATCACTTGTAGATAGTTCAGCTAGAAACAAGTCACCCTGTAGAGAGTTCAGCTAAAAGAAGTCACATTGTAGAGAGTTCAGCTACAAAGCAACCACCATGTAGAGAGTTCAGCTGCAAACAAATCACTCTGTAGAGAATTCAGCCACAAACAAACCACTCTGTAGAGAGACCAGCTAGAAACAAGTCACCCTGTAGACAGATCAGCTAGAAGAAGTTACCTTGTAGAGAGTTCAGCTGCAAACAAATCACCCTGTAGAGAATTCAACTACAAACAGATAACCCTGCAGAGAGTTCAGCTAGAGTCAAGTCACCCTGTAGAGAGAATCCTGTAAAGAGTTTATCTATGTACAAGCAAACCACTCCCTGTAGAGAGTTCAGCTACATTTCAAGTCACCCAGTAGAGAGATTAGCTGCAAATTATCCTGTGGGGATTAATTGACATGTAATAAATATATGCATTATATATATAATTTGTACATTTACTGATAAAATCAGAATGAGTTAAAGTGTTTCTAAAATCTGCTTCATCTTTTTCTTTTTCCTGTGGTAAAGAAAAAAATATAGGTTACAAAGCCCCAAAGCTGGCCATGGGCCGGCTTTGGGGTATACAAATATAAAAAGAAGTGAAATCTAATCAAAAACAGCCAAGCTGTAAAAAAAGGTGTGCGGCCCTTGAAAAGGCTAGGGATGTCAGATTGCTGGGGTACATAGAAAAGGTCTTTTTCGGAAAAAATAAAAGTCAGATTATATAGGCATTCTGGATTACAGAGGTGTCGGATTAGAGAAGTTTCAGTGTAGCAGTGCTCCTGATAACAGATAACAGTTCGACAGCAGACAAACCGGATAAATTAGCCAATGTCTGACCATATTGTATTTGGCAGGACATAATGCCCTATCAAAGGAGCCCAAAAAGCCCAGGTTATGTATATTTGGTTTACTGTTTACTTTACTACTAATATTTGTCTCTTGGTTGCTAGGAGATTAATCATTCAAGCCACCCAAGAGAGTGACCACTAATGTACCAATGCCAACCCCTCTGCTGTACAGAAACCACACAAAATCACTTGTAATAGTATCTCAGACACAAAAGAATGTCTATCCTCAGCACAACAAAGGGAATGCCTACAACCAGTGTGTCTTACATCAGAGAATGCTTACTACAGGCAGTGTTATAGGTTACTTGTGTCCTTGCAAAGTATACATTTGTCCGGACAAGTTTGGATTTGTCAGGACATTTTGTCCTGGCACTTAAGAATTCTTATCGGGAGCACTGGTATAGTTAAATTACACAAAGTTAAATACATGTTGATTTAAAATAATAGGAAGGTAAGAAAATGCAGACATGATGAAACTTGGGTAATACAGTACCGCTCAAACACAATGTTGTCTTGTTAGAGTGCGAGTGAGTAAAAACTTGCTAATTAAAGGGCGTGGCACCTGTTTTACTTGACTGGAATGAATACTCGATGACTACTTGTGAATGAAACAGGTGCCACACCCTTTAATTAGCAAGTTTTTAATTGCTTGCACTCTTGCAAGACTACATTGCATTTGAGCAATATACTGTATCTAATCAAAAACAGCCAAGCTGTAAAAAAAGGTGTGTGGCCCTTGAAAAGGCTATGGCAAAAAAAGATGTGAAATCCAAGGTGGCGGTCAAGAAATGGCTGTGATGGTAGGTTAATGGTAAAAATTTTAATAATGACAATTCAAGTGAATTTGGTGCCGCTTGGTCAATTGGCACAAAATTCACCTGAATTGTCGTTATTAAAATTTTTACCATTAACCTACCATCACAGCCATTTCTTGGCCGCCACCTTGGATTTCACATCTTTTTTCACCATGCAAATCCAACACAATTTTTTATCCCAATGAGCATTGGATTATAGAGGTTTCACTGTTTCACTATTTTCGGTCCTTTTGGCTATATAGCACAACTTATGGAATGCAGACATTGTATTCTGGTAATGACCTGTTATGTACTTTGTGCCTACATTCCTAGATTTTGCAATCCTGGTGAAAAAGAGCTTTTTTTTGCCAAACCTTTTCTTTCTTTCAGCAACTGGTCATTCTTTAGTGAACTTTCTTCTTATCAAATTATTTGTAAACATATATTGTGTTTTGGTTGTTGTTTGTTTCTTGCAGTTATCATGCTTGCCAAAATTAGTGAGATCATCACTGAAGCTAAAGCAAAGGGTCACACAATTGAAGTCAGACATGCTAAAGTTATGGTTTGTGGATCTTCTGCAGTTGGAAAAACAAACTTTATCAACTTACTATTAGGGGATAAATTTGTAACTATGCACAATGCTACAGTGGTGACTACTGCTAAAGATACAATGGTAAAAGAAATCGTTGTTAGTGAGAATGAAAATCTTGTGGAGTACAAAGAACAGGATCTAGAGTGTCAAATAAACATGCTTCAATCACATTTGTATCACAAACAGTATAAAAATGCAACTTCAGATACATCTGACCATGAAGATCTCCATGAATCAATGCACTCATCAAAACTGGACATCAATAAAGATGCAGTAATCAATGAATTTGAAGTCGTCAAAAAAGATACTGTGGTTAATAAAGATGTAGTGGCCAAAGAAGACTTGGTGGTGTTTCAGCATGAATTTGAAGAGGCAGGAATCAATAGTGCTACACTAATAGCAAATAGTTTTACACAAGAGTCAGATTTTTCAACATCTGATTATAAAAGTGATATTGAAAAGAAGCTAGCTGCAGTGCAAAAAGATATTAAAAAGCTTCCTAAAACATGGGATGTGCTGACATTTCTGGATACAGGTGGTCAGCCAGAGTATATTAGCATGTTACCGGCAGTTAATAGTTCTGTTATGATTACTTTTGTTGTACTAAATTTGAAATATTACAATCTTTTACAAAATGTGGCTGTGTTCACAGGAGTTGATGTAGAAGAAAACCCCCCTGATTTATTGGCTTATGATTATAGCACCCTTATAAAAATGTTAGTTTCAATGCGAAAACCGCAAATGGAAATAGTTCCTCATGAAGTGGTAGCTAAAAAAGCTGAAAAAACATCGTATTTATCCTTCATTGGCTGCAAGTCCGACATTGTTACAGAAGAGCTTAAAAAGAATTTAGATGAGGTAGTGGACAATATTGATAAAGAGTTAAAAAAGCACTTATCAGCTTGTTTGCCTGATGTTTTAACTTTTGTAGATGGAAAATACTTAACAGCTGTTAGTAACTGTAATGCAGGTGAAAAGGATGAAGATAACAATGCCAAAAGGATACGCTTGAAACTATATGAAAAAATGCAAGAATCAGCAGCAGTTTATAACATTCCAATTACTTGGCTATTATTAGAACTTGAAATTAAAAGTTGGTGTGTAAACAAAAAGAGAAATTATATGACATTGCAAGAAATTAAAAATCTTTGTGCTAACCGAAATTTGTTGAAGGACAATGTAAATGATATTATGAAATTTCTGAAATTTTATCATATCCTAGGTGTGTTTTTGTGTTATGTTGAAATTGGGAATGAAATTATAATTACTAATCTTCAATGGTTTTTTGAAAATCTTAGCAAACTAGTGACATTTTCCACAAGGAGCAATCACAGACATGATTACAAAAAATTGTTGAAACAGGGGTTGGTGAATAATAAAGTTTTTCAAAAAATGCAGTTTGATGTATCAGAGGATCTTCCACTTGATTATTTCATCAAAGTGTTTGAATTTCTGAACATAATAGCAATGTATTCATCATCAAATAGAGAAGTACAGTATTTTGTGCCTTGTATTCTTTCAACTTGCAATCTTACCAATGTAACTGACTTGCTTAAAAACAAGGGTAATGACCATGGAAAAGAGCCACTGCTTTTCCAAATGTCTGGCACAGACGATTGCACAGACCAACATTCGATTGATTTATATTATGGATTTCCCAGTGGAATATTTTGCAGCCTTGTAGCTTATTTGGTGAGGAAAAAAACAACTGATTTTGGTCATGTAACACTGTTACTCTCGCCTGATTTTCTACACAATAATTTCCTTATATTTCAGTACTTCTATGACGATGGTGTTGATGATGAGAAGTACAACGTTATTTTATTGAATAGATATACATACCTTGAAGTTCAAATAAGGTGTAAAAAGCTGAAGGATGCAGTGTACCATGACATTAGAGCTTTAATTTTGGATTCCTTAACAACAGTTATTGGGAATCTTAAGTTTAGTGCTAACAGTATATGTGTAGCTTTTGAATGTCGTGAGTGTAAAGGAGAATTTCATTTGACAAGAAATACATTGAAAGGAATCAAATCTAAAAAACCCTTTCATTGTCTGCCAAATGCTGCTGAAGATAAGAAATACTTAAACAGTATTTGGTTTGGAGATATTACTCAGGTTAGTTGACACAGTATATGTGTACAATTTTCTACCTCCCAACACTTTAGAAATTTAACATAAACGTAGGAAAGCCATAAGAACAATTTGCATCTAGTGTTTTCCTTTATTGTGTTTGCTAGCTTTACTAATTTATACCTTTGCTTAGTACAGAGAAATTTATTACAGCACAAAGTCAACAATGCTAGGCTATAAGTAATAGTTATACCACGGGCATATGTATGCCCGACTTCCCAAGGGCAGAGGGCATACATATCAGGCAAAGCCTGATGCCCCGTACGTGTTACAGCTAATATGTAACACTTACTAGGCTGATAGCCTGTACAGAGCGATCAATCACCCAAGCCAATATGAGTGCAGTCACTGGATGTATTACATATACATACCTAAACAGGGGTAGATCTAAACTTTTTAAAAGGAGGGTTCCACTCTGGAATTAAGGAGGGTTCCACTCTGGAATTAAGGGGAGGGTTCCACTCTGGAATTGCAATTTCAGCCTAGCTGTAGCTAAGTCGAAGACCAAAAAAAAAAAAAAAAGGTCATCACTTGCTGACAATAGCTGCCCCTCACCATACATACCCTCATCAACTATATCATCAGTTTCCTTATTTATAACTCCACACTACACTGCTTCTCTTAAGAACACTGTGACTGCTCTATTAGAGTATATCGATTTGACTGCTTTATTAGAGTATCTCAAGTAAGAGAGGCTCTTTCAGAAGGGGGGTTCCATGGGACCCTTTGAACCCCCCTGGATCTGCCCCTGCTAAAATTTTTGATTATGAGTCAGCAGCTAGTATGTTCTGGTTACATTCAGTTATGATAAACGGACATATCCTAGAGATATAACGGAAAATGTCAGTTACACGACTTTAATGTTTTAATCAGTGCTACTGAATCATTTGTGGGAAATGTATGGAGTTCACTAAAGGCCTAGACAGGTAAGCTTGCTTGTAGAGTGGCTACTCCATGCAGAGTGGTAGCTTCGTGATGGGGGCGTGTCCATATTGGAAAACATGCGAAATAATCAATGAATAAGTCATAGCACTGGTTTCACCTTGCCCCATTTTTCAACTCGTAGAATGGCAAGGATAACAAAACGCGCTCTCCATCTGAATGGTTTTCATGGTGAAATCCAAGTTGTGCATCCTAATCATGTGAATATTAATCGATCCCCACAATCGATTTCAGCCTTGACATCTATATGATCACTGCCCAGTTGCAGCCCGGTGGTCTACATTTCGTATGTAGCCCGACTAGCTGGGCTACATATGAAATGTAACCCGGGCGGCTTCTTTGATCTGAGGTGTGAAAGTGTTACATTTATTATATGTACAACAATAGAAATTTCAATAAAAGTAAAATTTGCATATTATACAAATAGTACTTTATCCATATTAAAGAGTTTGTGGACTTTCGCTATACTTTTGTTAATGACAAAAAAGCCTGCTTGAACAAGCATGTCCAATACATTTCAATTGAAAAACCATTAAAAATCAAATTAATTATTCTGTACTGCCTAATTGAGTCTGTTCCAGCTGTGATACATGTAGAGCAACTCTTTGTGCATACAATGATGCCATAAGAAGTCCAATTCATGGAAATTTTGGTTCATCAAAGTGGCCTAGATTAGCAAAAATTCCTCCCACACACACATTTGTATTGAGCATTTCAGGGGTATGTAATAAAAGGCGTAACAACCATCCTCGTATCTGCTTTATTATGTAGCAGCCAGTAATGACCTATACAGCAATAGTTAAATTACTAACAAGAAGCATTGTGGTTGTGCTTCTAAATGTCTGTGTTTTTTGAAAAGAATATGTGCCTGATGCTTCTGTCAATTTATTAATGTCCTTTAGAAGAAAGCAGCACTTAGTTTGTTGAAGGTGCATGATGTTTTCAATTTTGTAATGCACTGATTTCACTCTAATAAGTGTTCCTTAAATCTCGGAAACATTATCCTGAACCAATTTTTTTATACTGGAATTTTTGATGTGCTTTCACTCCTAAATCTATCCTATTTATAGTGAATATTTTAATTAGTAACATGGCTATATAGATGGTTTCTAATTCTGTATGTATTTCCAATGATAGAGTAAGTCTATTATATATCATTTACCTGTTTTCTTTGCAGGTTAAAATGGCCAGAAACAAGATATCAGGTAATCAATGTGTTAAGTTTGTACTTGGTTATATCTGCAAACAGTTATTTCACTAGTCTAATACATCACTATACCACAAAACACTTCACATTACCATATGCAGCTATTTTCTAGTGTAGTCTCATTGTGTGCCTCACAGCCATGTTGAGTGTTCCACGAAACAAAAAAGCACATTATAACACTATGTATTTACAGATTTGTACCACTTGTGGCAGTACACCACATGTATTGAGGACCACAAGTCTTGTGACCCACTGAGTGAAAACCGGCCGTTTACAGCTTTTCGCAAAATTCTACATTGCTATTAAAGCGTATTGAAATAAACTAGGTAAAATATGTCTGCTACATAAAAATTTTACAATCACTTTGTTATGTACTGAAATAAAGCTCAAATCAATAAAAACTATACACCACTAGATTATCCTGTTTATTTGGAGTAAGAAATTTTTTGTTTCGTGTTTGTACAGCATACGGTACATGAGTTACTGTATGGGCACATAAAAATAAAGTTTACCATCATAATTTAGCTATCACAATGGCCTTCCTCTTTGTCTACACATAGGCGCACAAAGAAAACATCATACCTTAATCAATTTGCCAGTTCACATGAACAGATTGTGCCAAACCCCATCATCGTAGCTTGTTTCTTTTGTGAGTTATGATTGATTAATTATGCACCTGTAATTTATTTGCCGTATTTGTGCTGTACAAATTGAGATTATTCTCGTTCCAGCTGTCTATTACTATACTTCCAAGACTATTCATCACAAAAGGCTGAAACTTCGGCTGTCCAGTCCTTTGTTAGTATACGTAGACAACAGAGAAGCAATATTTCGAGGAATATGCAAAAATGGCCAGTTTTTGCTCAGCAGGTCACAATTGGTAGTTATGCATTCACCTTTTGTTGTTCGTTATGTAGTAGTTGTAACACGGGCATGAGGGCTTTGCCTGAAATGTATGTCCGACTGCTCAAGAGAGGAGGGCATACATTTCAAGCAAAAGTCTGAATACTTCATGTCACAGCTAATATGTAACACTTCTAATCCGTATCAGGGTGATAGCTGCACAGGGCGATTAATCACCCAAGCCAATACAAGTGCAATCACTGGATATATTATATTAATATATGCATGCCTAAATTTTCGATTTTGGGTCAGCAACTAGTTACGTTCAGTTTCCTAGAACTGTGTAACTTCAATCAAGTGTTTTTGTAGCCCCTGCACTTATCCTGTAATGGGCATGCCCTTTAAATAAATGGGAACAGGGATAACTGATCTCTCATGCACTATCGCAAGGTTGGAAGATGTAATTGCTTACTTTCAGAATGCTAATAACAGGCATTGTAGACAATTCTTTGAAGTGATAATTGCAAAAGAGAAGTACAGTGTATCAAACAGTACGGTCGTACTGTTTATGTAGGGATCCCCCGAAAATAACATGTGCCGCCCAAAATGCTACCTTTAAAAATCACCCTAGAGAATTCTTACGTCACAAAAATCACCTTTACAGAATAATATTAAATCCATCTAACATGAAATACAACATTAAAACAAGAAAACACTTACTTGTGACCGGATATAGAATTTTTAAAAACTTCCAAAACTTAAAATTTTGTCTCACTCACTCACTGCCTGACCACAATCACAAGCCTAGAGCCCAAACGAAGCAGCACACGTTCATCATTTTACACCACAACAACAAACTCACCAGTGGGGTGTGCCTTTTGGGGTTCCAACGAGTGTACGCCCTGTGCACCTTGTCTTTCCTTTTATCTCTCATCAGGTTGGTTGTCTTCTTCTTCAAGCATTGAAACCATACCGAGGCATTAATTTTCCATATCAACACTTTTCTGTAGACACCACAAAATTATTTCAGAAAGAGCTTATGCTGCTGAAAGAGTGGGGCGCTTATAATTTCAAGCGTTGCGCGTGAAACATTAAGGCTGCTGAGTTGTCGACTTTTGCCAACGCCTGGACTGCAATCAACAAGCAGATTTCTTACTTAATAGACGGGCTGATACTCAACAACTTGTTCCTCTGAACACCCTGACTCAGCCGGATGACGAGATCAGCAAGTGATTGGATAGTACTCGAAGAGAAATTGTATTACTACATCCTGTTAGTCGAGACTCAGCTGAAGACAACTCAAAGGGCCTGTTCGTCCGAACAACTTCCGGCCTGGGTAAATAGAATGCAGACCATCATTGACAGGTCATAGATCTGAGCGCCACTACTACTACGATCAAAGGTAAGTTATCGCCCTCGTAAGTCCCTACTTTGGCACATTAGCATTTTACTCAATGCCAAAGTAGGGACTTTCCCATCGAGCTATACTGTAATACCATCATTCATCTCTTGTTTCACTACTTTTTATTGCATAGATCCCTACATTATTTTTAAATTAACAATTTTTAAAAAACACTATTATATATATATAGGTTGGAGTAGTGTCTTCCTACTTTTGTACGTCTTGGAACAGTGACCTCGTGCCTTTATGCACATGTGCACTTGCTCCAATACTGGAACACCAGACTTAGAGATAATCACTTCAACTCTAAATAGGTAAGCGATGTTTACTGTGTCAGTACTAGCTTGTGACACTGTGAAATTTCATACTTAGATCAATTTTTGCACTTTAAAGTTTTCTAATGGCTTTGTGGTTGCTCTTTAGAAAACAGCAACTCATTAATTGATATCCTTTTTCTATAGCAAGTAAATTGATAATATAGTTTTTATAGTACGTATGTAAGTTATAGCAGTTAGAAAGCAGTAGATTGAAGCCTCTACAAATTTGGTGGTGAGAAGGTTAGCACTATTAATTGATCTTGGTTATGCATACATGCATGGCTAAGCTATTAGCCTTTAGTGGTTTCAAAATATGTACCATATACATACAGTATGCTGTGCTTGCCACCATTCCCCTTTTCAATGTCGTTGAACTGCAACATTAACTTTTTACAGTACTATTTAGCTTTTGAACAATCCTTCTTTCTTTCAATGGTGTTTTATTGATAAAGTTGCTTTAATTAATTAAACATCTGTCTGACTATTTTATTAAAGTGATCAATCTCTGTTTTACTGTTACTTTATTACGTAGAATGTCTCGGTGACTTTGGGAACATACAAACTCCTAAAGCTTTATAATTACACCAGCAAGCGGGCATGGTTCCTAATTCATTCACACACATGCAGTACCGATCAGCCTCAAAAATTTCTGGCAAAATCTCAGCAAGGTTTTGGATATGTGGACCTGTGACAAAACTAAAGGCTAGCAGTTAATACATACAGAATCTTATGATGTCCACTGTTTGGATCCTTGTATTGAAACTGTTGACTTTTAGCTCTCAAATAGGGACCCATCAATTTTGCCAGTAAAATTATTGGAATAATAGGAATACAACAGCAACAAGCAAAATGCTGGCATAATAGGAGAAAAATTGAGCAAAATTGGGATGCTTAGTCTAAGGAATCTGAATATAGCTATCACAAACATATAAACCAAACAACTTACTAGTGCACATATGCTCAAACAAGCTTCAAGATGTATTTCACACTAGGGCTCCATCTCTGAATAGCTAAACCCACTATTGATTGTTTCTGTATCAGATGCAGTAGTTATATTCAGGTACAATGAATGTGTTAGAGCGTATTGAGGACGATTCAAGTGCCGAAAGTGATGTGAGTGAAGTAGAAGATGGTCTCAGTAAAGCTACATAGCAATGATGGTGACTGTCATGAATCATCGCATGAATCGGATGTTGTGGTAAGCTTTTTGCCAAGCTCTACTAGAAGTGCCTTTGAAAGTGCCAGCAATTCATCGTTTTCAACGTCTAGTTGGGTTTTGTTACTCAGTGTGCTAAACGCACCAACCGCTTCCAACTTATCTCATAAGAGAAAAATTGCCAAAAATCCACCAGTTGGCAAGAAACGAGCAAATTCAAATTTGCAGACCAACCCAAAAACTATAAAGCCCCAACAAAGGGTGACTAAGTATTCCAAGGAGCCCTTTACAGTGTTATCTGGAAAACTGTTTTGCCAAGGATGTGGTGAAGAGTTACCTCTCAAAAAGAGCAGCATTGAGTACCACATTAAATCCAGTAAGCATAATGATGGAAAGAAAGGGCTACAGAAAAGGAAAGCTGATGACTTGGATATTGCACAGTCTTTAAAGAAGTACAATCAAGAAGTCCATGGGCGAGGTGAACTGCAGCAAGTTTTCTGAGTGAAAATAGTTAAAACTTTCCTTAAAGCTGGTGTGCCACTAAGTAAAATTGACCATTCCCGTGGTCTTTTTGAGGAGACAGGTTATCACCTCACTGACAAAAGGTTTTTATGTGATCTGATACCATTCATTTTGGAGGACGAGAGGGTGATAATTAAACAATCAATACAGGGGCAGTTTTTAAGCATCATATTTGATGATACTTCTCATAGTGGGGAGGCATTGGCTATTTTAGTGTGCTTTGTGAATGATTCATGGGAAATTGAACAGCAGCTTCTAGCTATTCAATTGCTTTCAAAATCACTTACTGGGGAAGAAATTGCACATGAATTAGTACAGGTACTGTCAGTCTCCTATAGCATTTCTTCTAGTCATCTTATTGCTGCTATGCAAGATAGGACATCTGTCAACAGTGTGGCAATGAAGACAGTACAGATCATTATCCCAGTACTATTGATGTTGGATGTTTGAGCCATGCTTTTGACCGAGTTGGAGAGCACTTCACAATACCAACCCTGGCAGAGTTTATTAGCAATTAGCTATCGCTTTTTTCACATACACCTGTAGTATTAAGGCAAAATTTTTATGGAAACAACAGACTGGAAAAACAATGGCATCATACAGTGCTACGAGGTGGTGGAGCAAGTGAGAAATATTTAAGCAAGTCATGCTTCAGTTTAGTGATATCGAACCATTTTTGAATACAAACACAGATCTAGGCCCTTCATCTCATCCAAAGTTACTGGCAATTCTAACTGACAAAGAAAAACTTAAATGCTTAAAGCTTGAGCTTGCTGCTGTTATTGATTGGGGGGAAGTATTTGTTAAGGCTACATACAATCATGAAGGAGATGGGCCACTGAGCTTTATGGCTTATGAGGAAGTACAAACCGTTGTTGCAGCAGTCAGGATAGCACACATCCCCAACACTGAAGCTGTTATATGCAGCATATCTACACAATCATCTGTACAGCAGAGGCTTTGCAGCTATTCTCGAAGTTATATACAGCCAGCTCTTGACTACTTTCAAGAACTGCTTGACTCCTCCTTAAAAGAGCAAATTTTAAGGCTGTAAGAAATTTCAATCCACACAAAATTGCCATGCTCAAGCCAGACATTTCCCATGTGAATTCACTGCAGATCATTCCCTTCTTTAAGGATGATGAACTTGAAAAACTGAAGGCTGAATTTCTTTCTTATTTAGCTAAGGTAGATGGTATCAGTGACGAGCTTGATCCACTGGAATGGTGGAAGCTTAATTCAACTGGTTTGCCTGATTGGTCAAATGCTGTAAAGAAGGTTTTGACCATACAACCTTCCTCAGCTGCTGCAGAGAGGGTATTTTTTATTATTAAACTCTGGATTTGGTGACCTGAAAGCAAATCCATTAAAAGATTATATAGAAACATCAATTATGTTATGGTACAATCATTAACTTTAAATACAATAATGTATTGTAATATGTGCATGTAATCATATTAGTGTATGTATACAGTAGCTCTTATTCATATTAAAAACTGAGAAGCAAAATAGGTTGGTGATGAGCAAAATATTGAGCATAGTAGGTAGGAAAAAAATTGTTGGAAAGAAAAATAGGAGAAAAAAAAAGAAAGCAAAATAGACTGGTTCCTGCTCTCAAAGCTGCATAAAACTTTGTACAACTTATATACACTGTACCATATCCTTGCACATAAGTTGCTAAGGTGGCTATTGTTGTTCATTGATCGATCAATCAGTGAAGGACACATGGTCTTGCAAATACGATTTTCAGAATACTTGTTGTCATAAAGAACAAAATGGTATATTTGATAGTTATACCACGGCTGCAAGGGATTTTGCTGATATATACACCCGAGGGCTACGGGTGTATATGTCAGCAAAATCCCAAGCAGCCGTGGTATAAGTGATATATATCACTTGGGGCGCACTCACCTAATGGGTGAAAGAACTAACGAGAACTCTTCCCGTTTATTTTATACAGTAGCATCTGAAAATCAATCGTGTATTTAATAGCGTGGGCTAATAGCTATCAAAATGTTGTCCATACGTTAAAACATCATTAATACGCTACTATGCTTCAACACGCTATGTTAGAAAACTTGCAATTGTGGGATTGAGTTTATATTAGTGCTGAGCGATAATAAAAATTTTACTATCACGATAGTTACTCATTAAATATTGCGATAGTGAATACTATCCCGATAGTTTATGAGACACTTGCTCTTAACAAAGTCTTAGTTGTATAGCTATGATTTGCAGTCATATAGAAAGTTATTTTGCATGCACAGGACATTTGATACGATAACCACACAAATTCCTATTGACTGCAATCACCAACTTTTCAAAATTACATGTCATAAAACGCTGTTCTAAACACAAAAAGGTCTGTTTTCTCTTCTTCACACACAGGAACAGCTTCTTGCTCCGCCTGGAGTCTCCAAGTCGCTCTTGGATAGGTTACGCTAGGCACACCATCATCAGCAGCTTGTAACGCCTTGTGATTCCAGCTGGTAACATTGTCCCCTACATAAGCAGCTTACAATTACAATACTAACTACCAGCATACCCTATCACTCGAGAAAACAAGGCACGAACGCATGTTGCCTACAAGCGAAAAGTGCGTTCACACTTGTTGCCTTAAATAACACTTACTTTTAGATTAATTCATAACTGTTGATCCATCAGACAATCATTTGCTAACACTTCAGTGACGATTCTGAAGCGAGAAAACATGCTATTCTTCCTCGTGTTCTCTGGCGCAAAACATGTCCGCTTAACACTGATACTACAAGTATGCGTAGTAATGCCAATTATGATACAATGGCCGCATGTGGTTTCTGGGCTGGCACTTAAACGGCTTCAAATATCAGCGAGCACCCTTAAAAGGTTAACTTATTAACTAGATATCTTAATGCAACATTTATTTGTAACCTATGATAAAGACTGTATTTTCGTACTGATTTGTACACGAACCAAATAATAAGGTAGGATATATTAATTCCTAGTCTACTCAGTGTTTCAGCCACCATCATCACACTTTGTGCCATTGCTGAAAACACACTGCTATACGAGCTAGCTACCTGTCAGAAGAATTACTGATTGTGCACCTATCATACAGGAGACAGTGTTGATGACAGCACAGGAGACTTGAAGAAGAACAAGATGTCTTAGGTGTTTATTCTAAAAGAAGGAAAAGAATGAAACTCTATGATACAAGTTATAAGAATGGTATTACAAACTGTTAGTGTTATAATTCCTGTAGAGTCCATTTTTTTTAAAAAGTGAAGAACGATGCATACATCAAGCATGTGCATTACAGGTGTAGAGTTGTCTAGCAGAGTAGGTAGTGAAGAGATAGCTATACATTGTAACTGTAGTGCTATTATTGTAGTGATGATGCTTACAACACCTTTGTATAAATGTACGAGTTGCCCATATGAACATGCAAGGCTGCATGCAGCAGCAACCGTGTGAGTTGGTGTTAATCAAGCTAAATAGGAGGAGATGGCTAGGCTTGGTCGAAGTCTTCCTATGCCAGTGTCTGCATGTACAAATCACAATGTCACTATACTAGTGGCCAGTGCAGGGCGTAGCCAGTCTTACACGATTACCAGGGATTTGGCAGTCATACCCATGCAAGACTACTTTAAACTGGCATATTGAGTTCCAATTGCCAGGACTTAGATTGGGCTCTAGCCCCGGAAAGCCTAGGTGTAGCCGGCTAGCAGCAGTGTGTCATAAAGTGGAACACCATAGGTATAATCAGCAAATTTAAGTCTGGTTAGCATGTGTTCATAAATACTTGCAACTGTTAATGTCACTAGCTGATCAGAGAATGTGCTAAAGTACACAGTAGCTAGTTATAGTGACATAAGCACAGTAGCACACAATCCTCCCATATAAGACTGTCAGGCTTCACACCCTTAAGTTGTTTATGACATGGATACCATATGGGAGGGTTGTTGATGACATGTGGTTAGACCACAAAATATTTTTAAATGGTAGGGTTGTAATAAACACCCCACCCAAATTTTTTTTTGTTGTGAAAAGCAGCCATGATATCAGCGCTACCATTTATCTTCCACCTATAATGGACAAACAAACCACTCACTGTGGGGAAGCAATAAAACCCGGAATACGGAACAGCGGAATGACGGAATAAGCGAAAATTACATTCTTAATATTTTACTATATATACAGTCTATAGCATTTATACAATACTCACCTCGTAGCAATTCCACAGAGAATCACTAAGGCGATCCTCAGGGCGATCTTTAAATAGAACTAGCATAAAACTAACCACTCTAGAATAATCTAACTAAGCTAAAATACTTTCTAATACACTTTACTACAAAATCGCTACAACACTATAAGTTCTTTCTGCTACAGCTACTTCTACCAGCCATCACACACGAGTAACTACCCGAATTTATTAGTGACAACATTCCATCCTAAGAAATCTTCTCTGAAATAATCTACTTTGGCTAACCTGTTACTTATCCATCGCCAAACAAGCTTAATGTAAATTCAAAAGGTTAAGTGCTGTATTTAGCTGACATCACTTTGTGCAGCTTGATTCTAATAAATTCGGGCAGTTACTCGTGTGTGATGGCTGGTATAGGTAGCTGTAACAGAAAGAACTTATAGTGTTGTAGCGATTTTGTAGTAAAGTGTATTAGAAGTATTTTAGCTTAGTTGGATTATTCTAGAGTGGTTAGTTTGTGCTAGTTCTATTTAAGGATCGCCTTAGTGATTCTCTGTGGAATTGCTACGAGGTGAGTATTGTATAAATGCTATAGACTGTATATATAGTAGTAAAATATTAAGAATGTAATTTTCGCTTATTCCGCTGTTCCGTTATTCCGTATTCCGGGTTTTATTGCTTCCCTCACTGTGATGGCTAGGAAGAAGAATAAACGGATGCCTTGCATGCACGCTTGAACCGCTTCTTGTAGCGAACACGGGAAGCTTACTAGAGACCCTATTATGGCGATCTTGTAAAGTAAAAGAGTGCTGCACAACTTCAATCTGCCATCTATTAAAGTTATAAATACAACACGCATCCCGGTGCACACAAGATCCCGTAATTTTGTTCTTCTACGGCTTCTTCCGTATACGGAACAACAGGCAATGGCGAAGAAGAACTTCGAAATTTGTCGAGGTGGAGGCCGGTTAGCAATCTGTGGAGTACGGGTTAATTAATGGGTCATGGACACACGGAAGGACTCAGTGAGTAAGGCTGTGTAGTTTTTATTGCAAAAAAATGGAAGCCTTGGGCTGTACACGAGTGAAACAAAATAATAATAATAATATTATGAATAATAATATGAACAATTTACGTAAAATTCGCAATTTTTGAATGTTTCCAAATTTCGTCTAGACCATTTTTACTGCTATATCACAATTTTTCTGAGTTCAGTGTTTGATAGTAAGCCGTCTGAGGGTTGTTTTATGCTTGAGTCTGCTTTCTAAGGCTGGTTTTAGGTGACTGCTCTATTAGGATTTTCAAAAATTCCACTGCGATCCCTATTATGAACCCACTACCGTGGTTCATGATTAACTTCAAATCATCCCTCATAATCAAAGCCTTGGAGAATCATTTTTGCATGTATAGTTAGTTTTGTAGTAGTTGCTTTTCCTAGATACATAACACAATCAAATCAAACCCCATAGTTTAGTGCACACTATGCATTGTTTTAGAAATGGAGCACTAAACTAATTATGCAGAACTAAAAATAGAACTGTAATCTTAAAGGTTGTAGTTCTAGAACTAGAACTGGAACTGTAATTCTAAAGGTTATGGTTCCAGAACTAGAACTGGAATTGTAGTTCTAAAGGTTATGGTTCCAGAACTGGAACTGGAACTGTAATTCTAACAGTTATACAGGGGGTAGTTCTAGAACTGGAACCGGCTCCACGATCGCCCAAACAATTATTTTGTGCTTTCATTATCCTTTACTAACAACCAACTAGTCCATCTTAGCGAATATACTCAGCTAAGCAACTACTACAAAATCGAGTCCCACAATGTAAAGCTCTATGTCGCTCAGTATAACGAGTCAAAGCGTATCGTTTCTTTGAACTGGCTGGGCATCAAAGTCATTGGCAAACCGCTTTCCCATGATATTTCCCGGGAAATATACGAGTTAAACACCGAGTGGCTCCTTTGAACGCCCACAATAAAGTGGTATATATACATATATAAGTTTCACTAATTGTAGCACTCAATTTGTTTTAACCAACAAAAATAGTCATTAAGGGTGCTCTGTACAGTTCATGTATAGCTCCCATGAAATTATCATAACTCACAAATGGTTTGGGCAAATATACTGTACTTTCTTGCTGGATATAATCTAACACTATAGCACACTTTATTGCAAACCCAACTGCTAATTTGTTGTAGAATGTGAGTTATAATTTTCCCTTTAAACTACAACTAGTCTTACAGTTTACACACTAGAGCCTTGATACTTTCATGATATACTATACAAAACAGTACAAACTATTGTGCATTTTTATTTTCGTCTTTAGCTTCTCAATCATCAGATACTCAATTTCTGGTTAACTTCTGGTTTGACACTGCCACCAATCTTTGTTTTCACTTCCATGCTATTTGTCACCCGAAATTGCTACCAAACGCTCTTTTTTAGCAAAATTCCTACAGTAACTCATCCCAAAATTTTCATGCCTTTTGGGTGAAAAATGACACACTAGCTCTATTTTAAACATAAGGTTGTAGAATAGCAAGGGGCGTGCCTGTTACCTAACACATAGGTGCTAAAAAATCAGTAATAAGCCACAGACTAATTAACAACCATAATATTTCTATCAATGTAAAAGATATCCTGTTTCGCCATGTGACTTGGGAAGCCTTATGCAAACTGTACAGAGCACTCTTAATCATATCTATACTAAAACAGCCAAGCTGTGAAAATAAGGTGCAGCCCTCCAATTTGGAGATGACAACACAAATTCACCTGAATTGTCATTATTAAAATTTTGCAATTAACTTTCATTCTTGGCCAACACCTTTGATTTCACATCTTTTTTCACATGGGAGCCACATGCTATTTCACAGCTTGGCTGTTTTGGTATGGATATCGCTTCTTTTTGTATTTATGATCTCCAAAACCGGCCTATGGCCAGCTTTGGAGCTACTTTTTTCTTGACTGCAGTAAGAAGGAAGAGATCAAGAGCAGAATTGTTTTGTATTTTGTTTATGTATAATGATGCTTTTAAAAAATAATACTGTGTTATTACAGGCTGTACATCTACAGATCTACAGATTGGCTTGCTTGTAACAGAAATCTGTATAACTGCAAGATAACCTGAACTCTATTACAGAGTGACTTCCAATGTAGCTAGACTCTCTGTAGTACTGAACTCTCTATAGGTGACTTCTTTGTTGTTTAATTTTCTACTGGGTGACTAGCTTGTGGCTGAACCAGAATGGAATGGAATGGGACACGTGCCATGTTGAAAAAATGGTTTTTGCAGATTGTACACCGTTTCCAACTTTCGCATAGTAACTAGAATTGTGTTAAAATTAGTTTTTTTTGTACTTGTGGGCATGCTTGAAAATCGCTTGATTGAAGTTTCTATTTAATGCCCACTGCAAAATGTGTTTTGCAATCACTTACGCTGAAAACTATCTTTTAACCTGCTAAGCTATTATTTTGTAAGCATTGTAAACATATAATTCACAGTCACTAACATATACACTGTGGTTAACTCTCGCAAATCATTGTCAGTGTTGGCAGATTTCAGAATACCATCCCCACTGTTACTAAAGGCTTGGACACAACTATACCATGAAAATACTACAGTAGTTTACCTTTTAGAATGATAAGGAATTATTTTACACCAGAATTTAACAGATTGGTAAGAACACAATATGCCATGTGGTGAGCATTAAAGAGAGCACGGTTTCTAGCATGCCTATAAGTAGAAGGAAACTAACTCTAGGTAGCTCTCTAGCACAATTCTAGTCTCTGTCTGGCACTTGGAAACGGTGCAAAATCCATTAAAAACTACTAGACGTATGCCCCAATTGTTTCTGTTCCATTCTGTTCCAGCTTTTAGCACTACCCCTGGGTGTCTTGTTTGTAGTTGAACTCTCTACATAGTGATTTGTTTGTACTAGTGTTGTGAACCTGCAGATTTTACTAAAACCAGTTATTGGAAGGTGAATAATTGGATATTGACCAGTTATTGTCTGATTGTAAATTAGCAGACATTATGGCACTAAACATGCCTGTTGGAAGGGGTAGTTGGAAAAGGCGGATACGGTCGGACAGGGACACGGACACAGACATTTTCAAAAACGACTTTTACATTTATATAACAGTTATTTTTCATACCTAACGCTGTTTTTACAGTAGTCTTCGCCTCCAGACCCAGGCGTCGATCTTTTCATAGCGCTTATCCATTTATAAGCGCACGTGCAAAGGATAGACTAGCACTCTAAAGACCATTATAGTGTTGCATATGTGCTCTAGAAATCTAATTCAGAGTCACAGAGATTAATCTAGCATGTCCCAACTTAGTCTCGTAGGCCAGGTCCTTGAAATCCTCAACACTCGGTATAAGCGCCTGCGCCTTATACTAAAAGGCGTAAGATTGTGGATTTGGCCTGCTAAGCTAAGTTGCATGGGGCATACAAGCTAATCTCTACAACTATATAGCTCTGTATTAGACTTTAGAACATGTATACAACACCATTATGGTCTTTGGCATTCTGTGGAGTGCTGGTCTAGTCCTTCGCACGTGCGCTCATAAATGGATAAGCACTATGAAAGGATCGACGCCTGGGTCTCGAAGCGAAGACTGCTGTAAAAACAGCGTTAGGTATGAAAAATAACTTTTACATAAATGTAAAAGTGCTTTTTAAAAATGTCCGTGTCCGCGTCTGCGTCCAACCGTATCCGCCTTTTCCAACTACACTGTTGGAAGCCTTAGGGTGGTACCAAAGTGACCATCAACATCCTGCCTTACAATAACAGCTAGTACAAGCATGTATTTACACATGCTTTGAGGTTATGTTATGATGTTAACACTTGTCAGTAGGGGTAATTTATGGTTTACCAAGTAGGTGGGAAAAACCGGTTTAAAGGCTTCTTAGCCAATAATTGGCTTGACCTAGACAATTCCGGTTAATAACCGGTTTTTTCATACCAGTTCACAACACTAGTTTGTAGCTGTACTCTCTACAAGGTACTGTAGTTTGTTTATAGCTGAATTCTCCACAGGTTGATTTGGTTGTAACTGAGCTCTCTACATTGTGACTTTTTGTTACAGGGTTACTTGTTTGTAGCTGAACTCTCCACAGGTTAATTTGTTTGTAGCTGGGCTCTCTACGCTATGACTTTTTTTTGTAGCTGAACTATCTAGTGGGTGACTTTGTTCGTAGATGAATGGGTGACTTATTTGTTACAGGGTGACTTGTTTGTAGCTGAACTCTCTACATTATGACTTTTTTGTAGCTCTCTTAATACATGGTTACTTGTTTGTAGCTGAAATCTCTACACAGTGACTTGTTACATAGTGAATGTTCTAGGCCTAATAGAGTAACTTACTAGCGGTGCTGAATGCTCTAATAGGGTGATTGTACTATCTTGATCACGCACTAGATACATGTAGTTGGATTTTGTATTATAATTCAGTGGGTTTACTCCAATTTTTCTATACTACTGCAAGGCCTTTCTATGATGATAATTCCATCTACATACTGGCTTTGAGCTCACTCTTCTCAGTGGTGTGCCTGGTAGGCATGAACACTAATAGTTTTCTTATTCATGAAATTCGATCACGTAATTGTGACACCGGTTGAAGTTTGTGTCATATCTCCATGTTCTTTACTTCGATTTCTTTCAAACCACAAAAAGGTACTCCTATGATGGTTACTCCATCTACATAGCAATTCTCAACTCGTTCTGTCAAGGGGTTTACATTGTGGGTGTGACAGAACTTTGATCTTATTTTATGCAAATAATCGGTTATAATTTGTTTGTGTTTATGGCAGCCAGATTTTCCAAAGTGTGCAAAAAGAAGTAGTAGAAGAAAAAAATAAAGAAAAAAACCCAAACCGTTAGCCACTCATATCTCAGAAATAACTGGAGCAATTTTCTTCAAATATTGTATGTCGACTCCACTATCTGACGGGCACTTCTGTTGCAAATTTGGTTCCAACTGAATAATAGATCACAGACATACGTATGCGTGAAAATCACATTTTCTTTTTTCTTGTCAATATACTCATGGTGTGGTGCACCAGCTTCATAGGCCACGCTACACACTACCATGTGTCTTGATATAATAGTATAGGATTCAAATAAAAACTTGCAGAGAAGTGAAACTGACCTACTAATCTGAAGATGGCCACTTTTCACATTGCTCTGCAAGAGCAGTATAATTTCACACAATCCAATGAATGGCCAAGTGGATCTGACAATTTGAGAAGCATTATAAGAAAATTTGAAGCTTGTGTCTTAGGAATCATACTGTATAGTAGGGGCCATGTGCATACAGTTATGATTATTAAAACCTTATCACAACTCAAAGTAAATTATTTTTATTAGAATAAATCACAGAATAATTTGGTAACCATTAAAAGTTCAATCATTTGAAGTTGTAAATGAATTTGAAACAGTAATATTTTAATTTTAATGTGTATCCATGTGCATAGTTATGAAGTTAAATGAACATAAGTATCTTTATTTTCAACCTCCACTGGGTCTTCTGTAACAATTTGTATTTCACATACCTTTAGCAATTAAATGTTTCACTGATGTTTGTTTCATATCTGTAAGGCACACAGTATGTCCTGCTCCTTCGTTTTTCCATGCAGAAGATGTCAATATGAGACCAGAACTCAGTAAAATGATCTTTCAAGAGAACTATGCAAACCTTTGCAGTACAGTGATGGAGATCGATAGCCTTCTAAAATATTTTGTGACAGAAAATGTTATCAACATTTTTGATGAAGAAGATATCAGAATGTCTGTTAATACATCAGCTAAAGTTAAAAAGCTGCTATTACACATCTCAGGTCCTTTGCAAGCTGGAGATACACATGGGTTTTATGTCATGTTGGAAATAATGAAAAGTTATGGCACAAAGTCTACACAACAATTGGCTGAGAATATGATGTTGAAGCTCAACCATGCACAGTTTACTGATAAAAGCAATCCAATGGATGTGCAGAACCAAGGTTTAAATAAGTAATTGTGTATTTATGAATAGGAATTCAAGCAATAAAAAGTAGTGGAACAAGATATGATTATGTGAATGACATCACTATGTGGGGATATCTCTACATTGGTATTTTTTTCAAATCCAAATTAGAGGTTTCCCACATAACTGCTATAATTCTATCATTCACATCTCTAACTTCACTACTTTGTGTTACTTGGATACTTACTTTATTTTAAAAGTCCACTGAAATGCAAAATTCATTTGCCATTTTATTGAATAAATGGATTGTTTGTATCATGCAATGCACATAAACCTTTTAATAATTCAATTGTGGTGTTATATCAAGATAGTAAGCCACGAGGTTTAGTTAGGTCAAAAGAACTGGAAGTACTGTTATTACACACTTTGCAATGGAAAAGGTAGATAAACAGTGAAAATCTAACGAGAAGTTGATCAAAGATGAGGAGTCATTTGTGTTGAAGTACCGTACAAGGTTGTTTTAGCACCATGTATTATCACCTATTTCAGCTATACTACTGCATAAATCCCACCATAACATTATCCACTTATGACTGAACATCTGAGTTAGAGGACCATCTTAGTAAATAAATACATACCTACAATAAAACAGAAATCAAATTTTTCAGTAGAATTGCTCCATCCATTCCTGAGATATGAATGACCTTTTTTTCTTTTTTAAAGCATGTCCATATCCACCAGGCTGGAGGTGGCATCAACTGAACCTTAGTAAATACGTGAGCAATTTAAATACAAGGTACATGATGAGATAGTTAAAAGGTTCCTTTGCATAGAAAATCTGTACTGTATCCAGCAGGGCAATTTCGTAAGGAAGTGAAATGCATAATAATAAATTTGACCAAGATACAGACTATTCAGGGCTTAAAACTGGCTATAATTGCAAGAAATTTACAGTACAGGTTATTATCCATCACTAAATAGCTGCACAGCCATTTCCATCCATTCTAGTGTAAGTTAGCCAGAGCTATAGCAAGGACCCAGACCACTGGAACATCAGCTCACCACTTAGTTTGGAAAAATGCAAAACACCAGTGAAAATCAGGACACATGATAGTGTGTTGTGCAGATAAGTACAGCCAGTGCAGGCAAGCAACAGACAAGTGTGTACTTTACAGTAACCAAGAAAACTGTGTTTTCACGCATCCATAGCTCAATAAAGCCTATCTAGATAGTAACTATTTTTGCTGTGGAAACTCTCTCGGGGCCTTAAAAAGCCTGGGCGAAATAAAATTGTGATGTCAAAGGTGGCTTCCTCCAATGCTACATATGTGCATTGTTAAAATGTATTACCATTAACATCATTGCAGCCATTTCATGGCCACCATCTTTGATTTCACAACTTTTTAACCCAGGCTTTTGAAGGCCACACCTTTTTTCACAGCTTGGCTGTTGTTTTTTTTTATTTACTGTCAAGAGTTTAGTAGTCTGTTTTTGCTACAGTAACTTAATTTTTTCAAATCTATAGTGCTGAGTTGCCAGCCATACAAGTAGTCTGGGGCTTTGTGGAGCTCTGGCTAATCTGGGAATGGATGGATGTCAGTATATATTCTGTGATGATGGATGAAGACCTGTACTGTACAATTTCTCCTGTTTTAGCCAGTTTTAACCCTAAATAGCCCATTTGACCTTAGGTAATTAGTGCAAGTACATATAATCAACAAGTTACAACAAAGCTAGAATGTTACAATGAAAACCAAGATAACTACAATTGAGACTAAGTCTATTACTAGTAAGGCCACAGTTTGAATATGCAGCAACAGTCTGGTCTATATGGCGTGCATTTCCTTTGAGTGTCACTTTCAGCCTAAGGAGTTTTTTCTTGTCATTCCACATACCACTCATCAAATTTTTTCTTTCCATTAAAAGTTCAGGTAAGACTAAAGAACGTTTTCACATGCAAGGCAATCCTAACTGGCAAATTAATAGTGTGATTCAGTAAACTTTGTGAACTAAGTGCAAGGCATGTGGTACTGTAAAGTATCATGCAATAATCGTACCCAACAAAATGATTAAATTATTGAACAGTTCTGTGGCATTTTCGTGGAGTATGGTCAAGGATGAGTTAGCAGGAGTAGAATGGTCTGTATAGCATGGACTAGCCCTATAAGCTGGGCCCACAAACAACCAACAAAGGAATTAATTTACCAGGCAACTGCACTCAGTCATGTCATACTCTTGTTTTGTGCTGATGCGTGCATGTACAAAAATAATTGTAAAAGCCTATTGCAGTTGCATGTAGTTTCTAAAAGATTATGTACAAACTATAATACATTGCAATTAATTAATCAAACACTGTTACATTCAGCTTCACAACAGATCACCCTGTAGAGTGTTAGCCATGCAACAAGTCACCCTGTAGAGCGTCAAGCTACATAATAAATCACCCTGTAGATAGAGCATTCAGCATAATTCAGAAGGCTCAGGATCTCGTTGGTCACTATAAATTTGCATGTCATGTGCAGCCTTGCACATGTGTATGCAAACTACACTACAAGCAATGCCACATGTTTTCCACCTCAGTCTTTTGTCTAACTCACACTAATGTTTATATTTAGACTTTTTTTTTGAAGCCTTTCACCTTTGTAATGTCAGAAGCTGTTTTAGAGAAAGCCTACAGTGTGGTCCTACAACTTCAGCAGCAAAAATGAACAACATTGATAGTGTTGCAGAAAATAGCAAGACAAACTCAGCTCATATTGATGATGTCTCTAAGGAAGTATGTAATACTGAGCTGGGCAATGAAGAAATGTTCCGCCAACTTAAGGGTGTCTGAACTGCAGCAGTTAGCCCCAGTGAGCTGGATGATCTCAACTGTGGGAGGCAGTGTTCCAAGGTTCTCACAACAGGGGGCTAATTTTCAGTGATTTAACTTTACACTGGCTATTACCCCATGGGTCTAAACCAGTTACAGCATTCCTCAGGCACAGGGAAATCCGCATGGTGATTTATATAGACAATATGGTCCTGATAACAAGGAGTCCTACATACATATGCAACTGCACAAACGCATGGAGATTCTACATTTTGCACTGGAAACCATGGGGTTCGTGTTGCTTGTGGAGACAACGATCACCCAATTCCTGGGTTCAGTGGTGGACTCAATGACCATGCACATGCACATCAGTCTTGTAGTAAAAAGAATCAGGAAAATTTAGGCAGAAGCAAGGCTAGTATACTCTCAACTTCTGCGCTAGCTGAATCTAGCCTTTCAAGCAATCTTTCCAACATCACTGTTTTATCGACACCTACAGGGAGACTCGTATACAGAGTAGGGATCAGTATATTCTGCTTGTTGTTTTTTTTATTTCCACCTACTGCATTTTACTCATTACTTTGCCAGAAGTTTTGTATTTTGCTTGGTATTTATTAAATTTTATTTACTAAGTTTTGTGGTGACTGTTTCATTAGTATAATTTTATAGATTGCCCTATTAAGTATCTTGATCTCTTATCTCGTTTCTTTGTAAGATTCTGCAAGAGGCAAATAACTACACATACTTTGGCTCAATTGTTGTGGTAATTTAGTGTGCTTGTGCCATAGTTGCTTTAAACTTTATCAAGCACAAGTGCATATGTTACCAGATCTGTGAAAACCCGACACAAGTGTGCAAATTTCCAGTATAAAGCATTGAATACAGTGGATGAAATATTTGCGTATTATTGAAAAAAATTGTTTGGGTGCAGTAGACCCAAGGATACGTAAGTTATGAGTGATGTCAGTTTATGTCGCGTCGAAGTGATTATATGCAATCAATTTTTCATCACAAATTTCACCTTTATATGCAGTGAAGAAGGGTAACAAAAGGACAAACTTACCCGGTAATTGATTCCCCTATGCATGGCAAACATGATGGTGAAAATTTCATCTCCACACATCAATCGGTTCGCCAGTAGGTTCGTTAGTTACAACCTTTTTATACTTACTGTAAAAATCGATTTTTATGTTGTTGCTACTTTGTAGAACTGTAACTCCTAAAGTTATTAGCATATGAGGCTGAAACTTTTCCAGCGGCTCAGTCAGTGGGTACACTTGGCTAACTAGATTTTAAATATTTAACACAGGAATTTGAAAAGTACGCAATTGTGTAGGATTTTTGCAGATCCGGTCACATATTACTTGAGTTTTGTCCTATACTGTATAAAACCCAAAACAGCTGAGATGTGAAAAGGGGGTGTGGTCCCTAAAAAGGTCATGGTTAGGAAAAGTTGTAAAATTAAAGATGGATGCCAAGAAATGACTGCAATGATGATGATGTGAATAATTCTTAATAAAAATGATTGCCATCAGCATCACTGCAGTCATTTCAATTTTTCATCATGGCTTTTTTGAGGGCACACCCTTTTTTTAAAACTCAGCTGTTTGTAGTTAGGATATCACTTCCTTTCGTAATTATAGTCCTAAAACTAGTCATAAGCTGGCTTTGCTAACTTCATTTCTTAGCCAGTCAAGTGACTTGTAATGTAACTGTTAACTATACTCTCTACTGAGAAATTTATAATGTAACTGAACTCTCTACTTGGTGACTTGTAATACAGTAGAACTCCCTAATGAGTGATCATTAATGTAACTGAACTATCCTACAGGGTGACTTGTAATATAGGGTAGCTGAACTCTCTACAGGAGACTTGATGCATAGCGGAACTTTCTACTAGGAGATTCATGTCATAGGGGTGATGGGGGTTTGGGTGTGTAGTACATAATAAACTATCACCCAAAAATTTGCTTTAGTTTCCTCTCACAACAACATGACAGTATTGGTTGGATACATTCAACTCAACCCAAAATGTTTTCATGAAGTTGTTCATTTGATTATTCAGTAGAATTTCTACTGCCTGCCTGCCTAACTGATATGTTCATTCAAGTGTAGCAGAAAAGTGGCTTAAGATATGGCACTACTTCTTTCACAGAAACCCTTCAAATTTACTTAAGAAGAAACCTTTAACATATTGATAGCCATACAATATGTGTGCTGTTGTCTTATTTTACCATTCCATAATGGCTATCAGTCAAGCATAATACAGCTTCCATCTCCAGGTGTACACAATGTTGTTACACCAACATAACTATTGGAATCTGTGTGCTCTCCCAGTGAGCTGTTCTTTGTTGTAGATGAGTTGATGCCTACCACCAGGAAATGGATTGCTTGTCAAATGGTATGAGGAAAGTATATGTATGGAGTAAGATGCTGTCAACTAGGATGCTGCAACTTTGTGTGTGCAGGAAGTACAAGTAAAAATTGTGAATTTTAAACTAGAGCAGAGACATCCAATAAAAAGTACTGAAACAAGTTGGATTGGAGTAATTGCTATAAAACAATAAGAAGAGGGATATTCACTTCTTATTGTTTTACAATAATTGAAATTTACACACTACTCTGATTCAGTGCTTTTTATAGGGGTGCTGCATTGTCTCTTCTCTTGTTTGAAATTCACAACTTTTACTTATACTTGTATAATGTAATTGAAACTCTCTACTTGCTGACTTGTGATGTAACTGAACTGTCTACAGGGAGACTCGCTACATTGCTAAATTCTCTACTGGATGACTTGTAATGTACTTAAACTCTCTGCAGGAGAACTTGCAATGTAGCTGAACTCTCTACTGATTGATTTATATAACATTGCTTAACTCTCTATAGGGTGAATTTCGTAACATAGCTGCTAAACCCTCTACTGTGTAATTTGTTACGTGGCTGAACTCTCTACAGGGTGACTTTTGTAACATAGCTGCTAAATTCTCTACTGGGTGACTTGTTATGTGGCTGAACTCCCTACAGGGTGACTTTTGCAACATAGCTGCTAAACTCTCTACTGGGTGATTTATTACGTGGCTGAACTCCCTACAGGGTGACTTTTGTAACATAGCTGCTAAACTCTCTACTGGGTGATTTTTTACGTGGTTGAACTCTCTACAGGGTGACTTTTGTAACATAGCTGCTAAACTCTCTACTGGGTGACTTTTTACGTAGCTGAACTCTCTATAGAAAGACTTGTAACCGTGTTAAACCTTCTACAGGAGAGAATTGGATATGCCTAGGGTGAATTGTAAACTCTCTACAGACTGAGGGAGACTTGTTACATACCTAAACTCTCTACATTCATAGCTATGCTCTCTACAAAGGTTCAGCCAGGCCTGCTGTCTGCATCAGTGAGTTATCTACAAAGGTTCAGCCAGGCCTGCTGTCTGCATCAGTGAGTTATCCAGGTCAGCTGTAGTGACCCAGTTTTGACGTTAGTGTATGCAACTGGCTTGTGATGACACTGATGAGTTGAGGGAGTAATAAAGCATAGTTACATATCATCATATGGTTTAAAAAGAATAAATAACAGGAACGTGTATCTATACTTATACAAAATTTTATCACCCAGAATGTTTTTTATAGCCTTATAGGAATACACATGGTACGGTACATGTTATCCAAAAGTTAAGATTCTGTATGTGTAACAGGTGTGTTCCATATGTGTAAGATGCATAGAGAGCAAGACTTCTTTAGCTAACATACATGGCTTCTCGTGATGGAAATGCATGTGCATGCACACACAAACAAGGAGCACCCCTGTGTAGTGTAAAAGTTCTATGAACAATAGATTGAAATGTACATCGCTATATATTTTGTTTACTCACTCACTGACTTACTACTACGTAGCTACTGAGCCATTCCACCCATGACTATGCCCACCACAATCACAGAAGATATAAAACTGAACATAATGGTCTTTGGTGCTGCAAACTACTAAGCAGATTTGCCATCACAGATCACAGAGATCACAACTGCAGCTAAACATACAGGACCTATGTAGTTGTTTGTGCAATTATTTAAAGTCTCTGCCTAGTTATAACTTTGCTTACGTACAAATTGAAAGTATGTGGTATTCTAATTTGCAGCAAAATTGTACAGTTGCAACAATCATTATTAGGTTTCAGGATAGTGGGTTCATCTTGGTCATTGTGCGATCTGGTAAGTGCTATCTTCAATCCAGCTTCCTAGTAGTATTAGCCCTCTGGCTATGACCTGAATAATATATGTTTCACAGTACATGTGGTGTAGTGCCTGAAATGGATAAAACATGGTTAGCTACTATGTGTCTTCGTTGTATTAATTTGAATGCATTTGTGATGCACATGATTGCACACTCTCTGAAGGTGTCCCTACATGTTTTTGCATTTACCACACACGTTAGATCTGCATGTCCCACGTGTGTACAGTGTATGTCTCTTACGTGTGTGGTTTAACTTGTGTCTAACGTGTACCATATGCTGCCAAGAGTGCTATACTTCACTCAAATGTTGTCACATTGCATTCTATGCTGTGTCACCCAACATGGCTTTGCAGCACATTCAATGTGGCTACATACAAATCACATGCCATATTGTAGCCATGCTTAGTATTGTGAAGTTATACAGTAAGTGGATTGTACCCTATGTACCTTATAACTATGTAAACAAATGCAGTAAATTTCATGTTGTATGATTTAACCATATACTGCTGTACTGCTCAATGTAGACACTGTGACCACCAAAGAATATGAAATTCTAATGGCCAACTACTCTAAGTTTTGTGACATCCTTAAAACAGAACTAGAGCTACTTCCAAAATTTGTTCAAGATAACATAATCACTGCGGATCGGTCACAAGATATACCTTCCATACCAACAGCACAGAAAGGAGTAGCTATTCTTACAAGCATTACAGGTCCAGTTCAAAGTGGCCAAACTGAAGGATTTTACGCTATGATACGGATAATGAAAGAACATGGTAAAACTGATACACAAGTATTTGCAAGTATGATAGAAAGAGAATTAAGCATCCAAGATGATACACCAGGTATTTGTAATTGTACATTTGTGACTGGATCTGCGAAAAAAAAGGGTCTTACAGCCTCTCTAATTGCATGTACTTGACAATCCATAGCTTGACTTGTGTGCGTATGGTACCAGCCTGAAATTTGGTCACCATACACTCCCAACATAGCACTATTCCTGGATGTAATTTTAAGACAATCAGTTAAACACATGAGTTATGACTTGTCAAACTTGGACATTCGGAAAGGATATAAGACCCTATTTCACAGATCTGGTCACATTTTCAGTTGAGTATTATAAGAAAATTTGTGACTGGGCCTGTGAAAACAGGGCATGTGGACACATGATTTTTGCCTATTTTTTTCAAAATTCCTTGATTCATAACTTTTAATACCATTAAGCTATGGTCTTGAAACCTTTAGCCCTTAGTAAGTATTTAATTGGCTTTTATAATGCTAGTTAGAGAATGCAAATATTCTGTTACAGTACTGAGATATGGCCTATAGTGTTGTGGGGTGTAGTTTGTGCCCACATGCCCTGTTTTCGCAGGCTCAGTCACATTTACAACAATTAGCTAATTTGACTTCTGAAGCAATACAGTGTACATGCATAATGCTCTTTGTGAACATCTTTTTTTCCTTTTAATTATTACATGCACAAATAAATGGTGAATGCTGGAATCAGACGTGCTTGTTTTGATGTGTACATGCGTACATAAATCATGAGTATTGTAGTAAAGTTTTAATACCGGAGTATGTCAAATTCTGGACAGAAAGTGCAGCGTTTAGTCAGAGATGCTTTTTACATTGTGACCAGTTACTCTTTGTGTACATTCTTACACATGATAGAAACCTAGAAAAATATGTAGCTCACATTTTGCAATATGTGACTGGATCTGGAAATACCGGGTCTTATCATCTATGTCAACAGATTTGAGTTTTCACCAAGAACACAAAGCTACATGAATAAACTAATCTAATTCACAACCAAAATCCACTAGATTTGAGTGGTCTGCTTTAGCTGGCTGCTTTTCCCAAGCCCAATGACAATCCGTACATGCAGTTAGGGGACTTAATGGAGCTCTGGTTAGCCTGGAGATGGCTGCATTTCTCTGTACAGCTCCATATCTGTGGTATTGAATATAGACCTGTGCTATGAATTTTCTTTCGTGTAAACCAATTATGAGACCTGAATGTCCCATAACTTGGCCCTGCGCTTTAATTTTTAATCTTTTAAACAACTTCTTGCTCTTCTTTGATGTGTACATGTGTACATAAATCATGAGTATTGTAGTAAAGTTTTAATACTAGAGTATGTAAAATTCTGGACAGAAAGTGCAGCGTTTAGTCAGAGATGCTTTTTACGTTGTGACCAGTTACTCTTTGTGTACATTCTTACACATGATAGAAACCTAGAAAAATATGTAGCTCACATTTTGCAATATGTGACTGGATCTGGGAAAACTGGGTCTTATCATCTATGTCAACAGATTTGAGTTTTCACCAAGAACACAAAGCTACATGAATAAACTAATCTAATTCACAACCAAAATCCACTAGATTTGAGTGGTCTGCTTTAGCTGGCTGCTTTTCCCAAGCCCAGTGACAATCCGTACGTGCAGTTAGGGGACTTAATGGAGCTCTGGTTAGCCTGGAGATGGCTGCACTTCTCTGTACAGCTCCATATCTGTGGTATTGAATATAGACCTGTGCTATGAATTTTCTTTCGTGTAAACCAATTATGAGACCTGAATGTCCCATAACTTGGCCCTGCGCTTTACTTTTTAATCTTTTAAACAACTTCTTGCTCTTCTAGAAACCTCCTTTTTTGGAGCTCAGTCAACCTCAGTTTAAAAACTATCACAAAATGGCAGAAAACTTAGCTACTGTCAAATTGCACAGTGGATGCTCTGAAAGGTAAGGAATTGATGCAAAAAGTGTGAAACCTTTGGTAAACATAGCTTCAATCATTGGTGAGCTACTACACACTAAATACAGCATTTTTCGATACTTTTAAATAGACGATAAGACTGGTTTTCCCAGATCGGGTCACATATATGTATCCAGGTATGAAATGAAATGGTCCAGTACTAATAAGGTCACACCTGGATGAAAATTTGAAGAAAGCTCATTTTGGTATTACTGGAAAGTAATTATTATATTAATCCTTAGTTTTTTTTTAGCCAATTAAGCTTTGAAGAACATGGCATATTTACATTCCTTTTAAGATAGTTATTTATGTAATGAATCTGGACAAATATTAAACCAACTCAGCAGATTTTAGGGTGTATGTTTAAAACTGCTTGAATTTTTGTCAACATTTGAACATTTTTTGGTGTGTTGATCTTTTGTAACTGCTGCTTATAATGCATCACTGTACTCAGGCATAATGCAAGGGTGGATTTAGGGGGGTGCTTGGGGTACTGAAGCACCCCCCCTCCCCCCCCCCCCCCCCCCTCCAAAATTTTACCACATGCAAGCTAAGATGCTTCTAGAAGTTGCAGTACAGATGCAATTGCATCTTATACATTACGTGGGCAATGAAAAGATGGAAAGAGAAGGGAGAACGGCTAATCTTACTTAATCTTACTTATAGAATTACTAAGAGGGGTTCAAATTATACTTTTGGTATGAAACTTAAACCTAAAAGCTGCTAAAATCGAAATACTCTAATAGAACAGTCAACTACTCTAATAGAAAATCCATTATAATGTTTTTTTAAAGAAGTTGCCAGTGTGTTTTCTTGACCTGTGCACTGCTATCTTACCATTGCTCCAAACATCCTGCCATATATTAATCACTTTCTGAGAATAACTTCTGTCAAATGGTTTAATGTTCAAATAGTAGGTATTTTCAGTTGTTGCTACAAACTTGATGCTTGGGTTGACATGCTTAAGTAAAACAGTTAATTTCTTAGCATGTATACAGATAACAAGGCTGTAGTATCTGAGAACTGTTTGTTTATCAGTACCAAAGTTCCATGCTGCATTTATCTGAATCTAGCATCAATTGAAGCTAATAAAATTTTATATCATACAGGGTTTGCACTCCCAAACCCCTTGAAGTTCAATTTTATTAGCTCAAATGATACCACAGCATTTACGCTGTAATGCTATAAGGGGTTAGTTGTGGCCAAAAATTAGTTGTATATGTAAGTGACTTTGGACTCTGGTTGTAAAACATTAATAATGATGATGGGACCATATAGTCAGTTTGAAATAGTAACAGAACAGTCTGTGGCTATATATACTACAAAGTTGAAGTTATTTTGTGTGTATTTTAAATCTCTACAATGACCTTAAGATCCAATCCTGTGTATTGTCTTTGACAATCCACTATTATGTATTGCCAATGTAATAGCATTTAAAGGTGTAGTTCCGTTTTTCTAAAATTGCTTACAACTGAACTCACCCCACAAATAGAGTATTTGGTTAGAAATAGTTTCCAGATTCAATCTTGTGATAGCTATATTCCAGAGTAAGCATCACTCTAGCTGAAACATTCTACGTATGCGTACTCTACACACCTCATGGTGAGTGTATACTTGCTCTCTCAAGCCCTCTCTTCATTGTTACTGTTTGATGTTATAATTTGAGCCATAGGACTGTAAAGCACACTAGCTATACCTTAAGCCAAGCAATACACTAAATTTAGCAATCTTGTATTGATGAATTTGCCATATAAATTTTATTAATTCGTGAATTGATGAAATCAATTAGCAAAAAACCAAAACTCTAAAATTAATGTACTGCTAAATTAAAATACGTAGTTTTAGCACAAAATTAATGGCAAGTATCGATCATGTGTAGCTGATATTCATATCTCCCCTTCCTGTTCTTTGTGTAAAGAATATATTTTTAATTACTAGCTGTGCCTTTGTGTGACAGCTAGTATTACAACTGTTCTGGAATAATGGTGTCATTTCGTCATTATTACACTTAGGTGACTCACAAGGATTGTGAATCACTTAAACAAAATGGCATCATTTTTCAGTCAAAAGTATTACCAAATTTTAATACTGGATAGGCTAAATCTACAAAAAAATTCTGTAGGGGCATGCCCCCAGACCCTCCTAGATTCGCACACTATAGCTAGTTGTATTAACCAGTTGTTGCTTTTCTTAGCCAACCAACCATTATGTTAGCACCCCCCCCCCCTTCTGAAATCCTAGATCTGCCCCTGTGATGTCACCACACATTTCACTTTGTGTGGTCAAACATGGCTTTGTAGCACATGCAACGTAGCTGCATGATACATAAATGCCATATTTTAGCCATGCTTGATAGTGTGTGGACTGTACCCTGTGCACATATACGCATTCAGTAAATTTCATGTAACCATATACTGCTGTACTGCTCAATGTAGACACTGTGACCACCAAAGAATATGAAATTCTAATGGCCAACTACTCTAAATTTTGTGACATCCTTAAAACAGAACTAGAGCTACTTCCAAAATTTGTTCAAGATAACATAATCACTGCGGATCGGTCACAAGATATACCTTCCATACCAGCAGCACAGAAAGGAGTAGCTATTCTTACAAGCATTACAGGTCCAGTTCAAAGTGGCCAAACTGAAAGATTTTACGCTATGATACGGATAATGAAAGAACATGGTAAAACCTATACACAAGTATTTGCAAGTAAAATAGAAAGAGAATTAGGCATCCAAGATGATACACCAGCTCATGCAGGTATTTGTAATTGTATGTTCTGTATTTTTAAATTGTAATTCTATTTAACAATGTTTCTGGTAATAAGCTAATTTGATAAACGTATGATACTCTTTCAGGTGAAGCAATGCTTCTTCCATTATTGCTTGCACAATTAACAGTGAATATTGGAATCATATACTTTCCTAATCCTTTTGATGTGCATATACCATACTTGCTTGGTGAAATGCTGCTACTACTGTTAGTGTAGTGTCAAACGTCAGTGCAGCTACTGTGCAATTTAAAGATAACCACTCTTTGAGGACAGCATTTATAGCATAGCTTATTCCCAGTGCTTATACTTGATAGATACCAGAAATTCAATCGAGGCCACCACCATTAACAGATTATTGGCAGTCTGTAATTCTTCTTAACAATCTATTTACAAGATCACAATGACCACACACCCTTATTACATATTATTCTAACTGTATTTATAATGCTAGCACAGTGAAATATGAAATAGTTACATGCCCGGTAGGTGAAAAGCTGACTTGAGATACCCTAATACAGCAGTCACCCTAACAGAACAGTCGCATGTTGTATAGCTGTGTGCTACAACAAAAAACCAAAACTAATATATATATTAAAAATTATTAATGTAAAAATGAAGTAGGGATCCATGTAATAAAAAGTGGTGAAACAATGGTATGATTACAGCATAGCTTGGTGGGAAAATCCCTGAAAAATGATTGTTATAACATGGTGATGTAAGGATTTACCTCTTGAGCTATGCTGTAATACCATCTCTTGTTTCACTAATTTTTATTGCTTAGATCCCTACTTAATTTTAATTTAAACACCAATATGCGCGGTAGTGTGTCGTGCAGCCCAAGAAGCTGGTAAGTATATTGACAGAAAGAAAGAAAACACAATTTTCATGCATTCGTAACTCAATGCTGCCATAACAAAATGAAACAATTTTTGTTGTGGACATACCAGTACTCCACATTCCTAATTTCAGCAAAATCACTTCAAGCATTCCAGAGATATGCAACTTCAAAAATTGGCTTAGTTTCTTCATTTTTAACTTGTTGTTTTTCTTCCTCCTTTTGTACACTTACAAAAAATGCAAACGCCTTATCCAATTTCCTTGAAATTTGGCACACAGAAGGGGGGTATAAAGGCACATCTTGGTACCAAATACAATAAACAGTGAAAGAGTTATTAGCAATTGTTCACAGAAAATAACACCAATATGTCATCATGCACACAGGGTAAACTGCTTATGCGAAGAAGCTGAAAATCTGTGTGAACCTCAAACCTTTTGTGGTTTGAAAGAAACCAAGCTAGAAACCATGAAGGTACAATGAAAGACCAACAGTGTGTAACAATTATGCAGTTGAGAGTAGCTAATAAAAACGATTACTTTCCATGCCTAACAGAAAAACAGCTTGGAGTAATGCTTTGAAAATCGCTGTACAGATGGAGTAATCATGTTAGAAGGGCTCTTCAAAGGTGTAGAAGAATCAGACTTAAGACCACAGCATTATAACATGAAATCCAACTTGGTGTAGCAAGTATGAGATTGAGATACTCTAATAGAACAGTCATCCTAATAGAGCAGTCACACTGAAGAGAGGTCAGCTAGAAACAAGTAACCTATATGGAGATCAGCTACAAACAAATGACCCTGTAGAGAGATCAGTTAGAAACAAGTCACCCCGTAGAGATATCAGCTAGATACAAGTAATAGTTGTAACATGGGCATGAGGGCTTTGCCTGATATGTATGCCCGACTGCCCGAGGGCAGAGAGCATACATATCAGGTAAAGCCCGAATGCCCCATATTACAACTAATATGTAACACTTCTTAGGCTGATAGCCTATGCAGGGTGATCAACCACCCAAGCCAATACGAGTGCAGCCACTGAATGTATTATATACAATATGCACACCTAAAATTTTCGATTATGGGTCAGCAGCTAGTACGTTCTGGTTACATTCGGTTATGATAAACGGACATATCCTAGAAATATCACAGAGAATTTCCGTTACACGAGTTTAATGTTTTAATCAGTGCTATTAAATCGTTTATGGGAAAGCTACGCAGTTCACCAAAGGCCTGGACAGGTAAGCTTGCTTGTAGAGTGGTTACTCTGTGCAGAATGGTAGCTTTGTGATGGGGGTGTGTCCGTATTCAAAAACGTGCGGAAACGATCGAATGAATAAGCTATAGCACTAGTTTTCACCTTAGCCCAACGTTTTTCAACTTGTAGGATGGCGAGGGTAACAAAACGCTCTCCGTCTGTGTGGTTTCCATGGCGAAATCCAAGTTGTGAATCCTAATCACGTGAGTATTATTCGATCCCCACAATCGATTTCGGCATCTACGTCTATATAATCAGTGCCCAGTTGTAGCCCGGTTACATTTCGTATGTTATGTAGCCCGGCTAGCTGGGCTACATACGAAATGTAGCCCGGGCGGTTCCTTTGATCTGAGGTGTGAAAGTGTTACATGTTACCCTATAGAGATCAGCTACAAGGCATCCGGTGGAAATATGTACTTGAAACAAATCACCATGTAGAGTTCAGCTAGAAACAAGTCACCCTGAAAAGAGTGCAGCTACAAACAATGAGAGTTAAAGCTATAGTTCAGTTATGTAAGAAGTCAGCTTATTACTCAGTGTTAAATATACAAATATTTAATCGGACAAAAAGCTATACACACAATTGCTTCTTTTGTGTCACAATTACTACAGTAAAAAAAATAAAAATAAAAAAAGTTAAAAGGAAGCACCAAAGCCAATATTTGGCCAGCTTTGTGGCTTGTAATACAAAAAGAAGTGATATCTAAACCAAAACAGCCAAGCTGCAAAAAAGTGTGGCCCGCAAAAAGGCCAGGGTGAAAAAAGATGTAAAATCCAAGGTGGCTGCTAAGAAATGGCTGTGATGGTAGGTTAATGGCAAAAATTTTATAACAATTCAGGTGAATTCAGTGCCAAATCATAGTGAAACTTGGAGGAGGCAACACAAATTCACCTGAATTGTCATTGTTAAACTTTTTGCCATTAACCTACCATCACACCCATTTCTTGGCTGCCACCTTTGATTTCACATCTTTTTCACCCTGGCCTTTTTGGGGGCCGCACTCTTTTTTTACAGCTTGGCTGTTTTGGTTTAGATGCTAGTAGCTCTACTAAATTTCACTGCAGTTTGCACTACAAGGAAACAGCAGATGAATGGTATAGCCTCTAGATACATGATTAAACCCCCTGAAGAATTATGCATCAAATATCTATGATGAGGACAAAAATGTATAGACAAATGATGCAAGCATTTGTCTTGTCTTATGCTGCTAGCATATACAGGAAGATACCTATTTAATTTATGGGTACCCAGAGGTGAAGCTGAAGACCAAAAAAAAAAAAAAAAGAACAGGTCTCAAGTATGACTGCTTTGTTAGTCAATTAGAATATCTCAATCTTTTCAGTAATATATAGTACAGTGTGCTGATGACCATTAGTTACACCACTGGACATATTTATTGGTACCCAAGTACCCGTGGCACCCATGCTTCCTACGCCCCTGTAATATCAGTTTAATATCTTTTTGAAACCTCAGCTTGGTAAAACAGGCTGATCACAAAATCTCATCATTCCTTGTCATTCATTGTCCAATGCAAAATGCATGTATTTTACACTACATACAAAAACACTAATTTAAAACCTTTAACTCACAAAAGAAAGCCCTTGAATTTCTTTGTCTAATTCTGACTGTACAAATGGGAAACTGTCGCCATAGTGACAGTTATTTACTGCCGATGATGACATAATACACGCTTCATACATTAACCTATTGGAAATTTTAATTATCCCTGCAGAAAAATCCCAATTTACAAGTTGTTACCCAGAATCAAACTCGCTGAATTTGGTATCATTCTACGCAGTGAATAATACTTAATAAGGCTCCAACCACACAAATTATTAAACAAGTTATTTTACAAAGATATGTTGAAAATCATGTGTTTTTACGGACCTTCTGAACACATAAATGTTGCAGTACAAGGCTCCTTTTTAGCTTCCCCTTCATTACTACACAAAGAACTTACAGATGAATCAAATTGCCTTTCATCAAGGAATCTGACACACCAAACCTTGTGTCTGTCAACCAGAGTAAGTGGAAGTTATGACACCTTGTTTAAAAGATGCTGTTATTTTATATGAAATGGGCATACAGAAATCTGGAATATCTTACATAAGTTTTGATATGAATGGCATTTTAGCAAGAAAAAATGGCCCAGTTTGGGCTGTTTTCATCTGAAAACAAATCAAAAATAGGTCATGGACACACACAGTAATCCATTCAGCAAACCTTGCTACTTTTTATCCCAAGATTCGCCTTGTAAACTTCACTATGCCTGTGAAAGAATAATATTATGAATAATAATAATTATTATGAATAAACAGGAAAATTTCAGTTTTATCCCAAATATACATACTGTTTCCTTTTCACTTGATACTTACTAGTAGACCTATACTCATTGCAAAGAACCACTAGAGGGTCATTTTGAGTTGAAGAATGCTTTTCAAGGTGGTTATTAGGTGTGCGTTCTATTAGGATTTTTGCAAAAAACATGGACAGTCCTTATTATGTGAACCCACTATCATGGTTCATGGTATCCTAATCCTGGTGTGTGACTCCTTTAGGCGAGTTGGCAGTTGCCACTGAAACTGAGGCTAAGTTACATGGATCAATGTAACCACTTTCCAGTGTTACAGCTGTACTGTACATCGTAATGGCTATACACATGCTCCACCCATAGTGCAATCTATTCAGTGATGACTAGGACTGGCATCCACTACTTGTGATCTACAGTGACAGAACACAGCATACATGAATTATGAGCAACAGCTGTTACAATGTTCATGCTAGTGTTTATGCATAGTTTAATGTTACAGCTACGTACTAGCTACTTACAAGCTGTGCATGCGTTCTCTAGCTACATTCGTATTGTATGTTTGCTCAGAGTCCTGCTTGTAAAGTAAACTACATGCGTGCTACAGACTGTAGCATCATGCTTGTGGAGGTGATGGCATGTGCTGCCTTCACACATGCTACAGCGTTGCCTTCGCATGTGTAGTCACATGTACATGAAACCAAACTGAGTGTATATGTGTTGCATTTAGGTGCATTGTGAAGTTATATTTGAGTGGTACTTATTATTATAATTAATTAGCATAGCCCACCAGGGGAAACATGCTAGTGTACATTTTACTAACATGACTGTAATCAAATTATGTTTAAAAGTATAAATATCATTGTGGTAGTTGATTCCATTAAATGGCAAAAAGGAGTACTTGTAAACATTGATTCTTGTTTGTAGTTGAATAAGCTCTAGGGGATGGTGGGAAAAAGTGTGTGATATCGGGGCTGGTGAAGGTAGACAATGATTCCCTAGTATAAACAAACTTGAAATAATTCAGTATTGGTCTGCCTGTTTTGCTCTAATAAAACCATGGTTTAGATGTAGTCATCAGCAGCATGACAGTGTAACAGACATGTTGATGTACCTTAAACGGGTCAGTCTGAAGGAGCAAAGAACAATGGCTTACCTTACTACTAAGAAAGTTAGTTCCAGATAGATACACAATGTTCAGTAGATGGTAGTAATATCTGTTTGTATACGTAGATGATCTTTAATTTCTGTTGGTGCAGTGTGTAAGGTTCTTTTTAGGACTTTGCTGCAAGTATAGTTGACATTGGGATCTCAGGATAATCTATGATGGAGGTGGATGCCTAGATAATTATGTTCCACTGTATTGAGTGGGATGTTGGCTATTTTGTATGTAAAACTGTTTTGTACTGTATCTAACTAACTAATGGACTTGAGCCAATTATGCCTCAAAATTTGCTTTTGAGTAATGCTAAAAAATCAATATATATTCAAAATTATGGTACACTGAAATGCTGACTGGTTTTTAGCAATGTATTCTAAACAGTTAATTAATCACAACGTAGGCCAAGTACGTAGCATAGTCATGGCCACTAAGTTACAAGCAATGTTTCTATGATACCCAATCTGCCTCTCTGTACTCGCAGAACATGGCTGGTCTCAAGGTCAACTACCAGACGTAGTTGAAAACTCATGCACTGAGGTGATAAGTTAGTTATCACCAAAATGGCACTTTGATCCTCCCGCCACTGAGATATAAATGTATTATTATGTGATGCTAATGATAATATGTCTGTCTTGGCATGTGATCAATATATGCTAACCTTAGCCTGTTTTACCATGCAAGGAGTGCTACAAACCAAATGTGGTAGTTTGCTTCTCTTAACCCTTTGCCCCCGAAGTTAATATAAAATAGTGTTCTGTTAAACGTGAATGCCACTATAGTAAACATGAATACCACTATAGCGGCTCTTGTTACACACATGTGTTCCAATGCATATATCTCGTAAACAAAATATCCTATGAATATGTGGTTAGGACCACGCTACTCTGTGGGTTAATGGATATTATCCTAAGCATTATCCAAACATTGTAGCACAATCCAGCACAATATATGGTGAATCTGTGTTTGAAAGGATTTTTAGCCATCTCTAAGATGATAAATATGACATTACTACTTGCAACAAAAGAGAGATGGAATAAAGAAGGTTAGTAATATGATATATCCTTTATGATTAGTATATTGCAAACCATGGAGGAATAGGTGGTCCCTACACGAAGTAACAGGAGCCCAAGTTTTGCAATCCAAATGCATATTTCTCATAAAATAAGATTTGTTTTAAGAACCAAAGCCACTGTAGTGGCATTTGGGGCCAAAGGATTAATACTTGTTCGACCCAATTTAATCTCTATAGGGTGGCTATGGCAGCTCCTTTAGCAAGGTCATACTCTGTCAAGACTACTAACCTCACAAGTTTTCATCAATCAAAGGAAGTTTTACAATTTAATGTCTGCTGGTTTGGCTCTCAGAATTCTTGATAGACCCTTCAGTCACCTACATCCATGCTTGTAAAGCTAGTCTGCATGACAGCTCTCTTCACCCTCTTGGCAATGTCAGAACGGTCAAAAATTCTACTCATCAATGACAACCCCATATTTCATGTTCATGCTGCTTCTGCTGTTGCCAAAGATAATGGGCCCTGGCTATTAATTGCACGAACTTTGATTGTATGGAAAGTCTTTATAAGTCATTGGTGAAACCAAATGTTTTAAAAACATGTTATTTTACTAGTAGCAATAAGAAGTAAAGCAGTAGTAATACCTTCCATGATTTAGCATTAGCATTAAGAGAATCTAACATCACATGTTTTCTTGTTTATATACAGGTCTTATGCCAAAGCCACATGATAGTGTGTTTTCATGGTGAAGGTCATTGTACATAGCTAGGCACTTAAGACATAATTTAAACATTTTTGGTGCAGTGTACATCTGTATATAAAATGTCCAAATCTGACCACGGAATTGCTACCCATATAGGCATAGCACAAAGGGAACATGGGATGTTTAAAGTCCCTCAATGTTTTAGAGATTGATGGAGCAGTCACCAATTCTAATAAAACAGTCAATTATAAACGCTGTTTATCAGTTTAAACAACTAAATTCCATTCTAAATAGAATTGCTGACACAATTTCCACCCTATCAGTTTAAACAACTAAACACTATTCTAAATAGAATTGCTGACTCAATTCCCACCCTAGTAAATGTCACAAGAAATTCACATCTGTAGCTTATAATACATATACATGCAGCTACTTAAATCTATAGATACTGTATGAACGCGTCTTGGTAAGATAGTTTTCTTTGGTTTATGTATGATACTATACCTCATGTTACTAACTCTGTTTTCTAGCTCAGATTAATATTATGTAGCATCCCTATTTCAGTATTGAACTGGCAATAAATATTTGCAAATTTCAGTCAGAATTGCCTCCAGCTTCAATCTCAGAATGTTAATTCTTCAAATTTCCCCAGGGAGAAATGCCCCAGATCACCGTACAGAGCTCATCCTTCATGTTTTTCAGAGTGTTTCACACACTGTGCAATCAAGACACACGGTAGTGAGTCGTGCAGCCCAAGAAGCCAGCACACCACACCATGAGTATATTGACAAGAAAAAAGAAAATGCGATTTTCACACCTATGTAACTCTGTGATCCGTTATCCAATTGGAAGCATATTTGCTACAGATGTGCCAGCTAGGTAGGGGAGTTTACATACCAAATTGGAAGAAAATCGCTCCAGACATTTCTGAGATACAAGCAACCAAAATTTCGTTCTAATTTCTTTGTTTTAATTTCTTCGTTTTTTTCTTATTCTTCATTTAGTACACTTTGCAAAATCCACCATAAAATACGAGTGCGTGCTCCAATCAGGCCGACATTTGGCACACTTAAAGGGCTCATTACAGCAGATCTCAGTACCAAGTTTGGTAGGAAACCAATGAATATTCACGGAGTTATGACCAGATATTCATGGAGTTATGACCAGATATTCATGTAAACTAAAGTCGAAGGTCTGTCATGCCCACAAGGTAAATGCCTTGAAGGAATGAGCTGATAGTTGCTATGTAAATGGAATATCCATCGTAGGAGTGCCTTCTTGTAGTTTGAAAAGAATCGAGATAAAGACCATGGAGATATGACAAAAAACCCAACCTGTGTCACAATTACGGGATTTATTTTTGTATATAAAAAACTATTAGTTTTCACGCCTACCAGGCAAACCGCTTAGAACAATGAGCTGAAAATCAGTATGTAGCTGGAATAATCATCATAGAAAGTCCTTACAGTAGTACAGAAGAATCGGATTACAAACCACTTTCGAAAACGAACTACATGTAGCAAAAGCAAGATCAAGATACCCTAATAGAACAGTCGCCCTATTAAAGCATTCAGCTACGTTTGTAGCTTACTCCACTATAGAATTATATTACATTGTAAGTTATTCTGTAGGGAGTTCAGCTACAAACAGTTAATATGATAGACAATTCAAGTCACCCTATAGACAGTTAAGCTACAAATATATCGCTGTAGAGATTCAGCACATTACGAGTCACACTGAAGTGAGTTCAGCTATAAACAAGTCAATCTGTAGAATTCAGCTACAAACAAGTCACTGTGTAGTGAGTTCAGTTACAAAGAAACTACCCAGTAGAGAGTTCATCTATATAAACAAGTTAGCTACCCAATAGAGATCAGCTACAAACAAGTCACTTTATACAATGTTCAGCTACAAGTACGTCACTCTGTAGAGAGTTCAGCTACAAACAAGTCACTCTGTAGTACAAACAAGTCACCACTTAGAGAGTTCAGGAACCGATCAAAAAATCACCCTGTAAAGATTTAAGCTATACAAACAAGTTATAACTCTATAGAAGAGAAAGCTCAGCTACAAACTTAACAGATCACACTGTAGAGAGTTCAGCTAGAAACAAGTCATATTGTACAGAGATCAGCTAGAAGGATCACCTTGTAGAGAGTTCAGCTTCAAAAAAAATCTCCCTGCAGATAATTCAGCTAAAAACAAGTCACCCTGTAGAAGGATCAGCTAGAAGAATTTACCTTCTAGAGAGTTCAGCTACGAAAAGATCACCCTGTAGAGAGTACAGCTGCAAACAAATCACCCTGTAGAGAGTTCAGCTACGAACAGATCACACTGTAGAGAGTTCAGCTAGAAACAATTCACCCTGTAGAGAGATTAGGTAGAAACAATTCACCCTGTAGAGAGTTCAGCTACAAAGAAACCATCATGTAGAGAGTTCAGCTGCAAACAAATCACCTGTAGAGAGTTCAGCTACAAACAAATCTCTCTGTAGAGAGATCAGTTAGAAGAAGTTACCGTATAGCTGGTAATTTTCGAAAGGTTTTTATTTTCGGATATTTCGAAGAGGCCCTTCTCTTCGAAAATAAATTCCCACGTCCGGTTGTTTTTCGAAAATAAATTCCCACAAGTGAAAGCAACCGTCTAACCGGCTTTTGGTGATTCGTTCGTGTATTCCTCGAGTTTTAGCTCAGTATTGCTGATGATAATGGGTAAACTGTATCATTACTGTACCAATAACCAGAAAACAGGTGATCCAGAATGGTAATTGGTGCCGTCTGCTCTACAATCTATGGTGATTAGGATACTATGAGCTAGCTATCATCGAGCGTGCATGATCGTGCCAGTGAGTTCACTCCACCCGAGACTCCCTCGGTCTTCTCTCCAGTGCACAGGAATGGAGATTATTCCATCAGTAAGTCAGTTTTCGGCAAACATTCACGCATCTTCATAATTTATGACACGATTTTCCGTTCAGGTAATTGAAATCCATCCGGACTTCGAAATATGCACTCTTCGAAATTAAAATCTTTCGAAATTCATATTTTGCTTCTTGTACGAAAATTTCTGTTTCGAAAATAACCTGCTATACGGTACCTTGTAGAGAGTTCAGCTGCAAACAGATCACCTTGTAGAGAGTTCAGCTACAAAGAAACCACCATGTAGAGAGTTTAGCTGCAAACAGATCACCCTGTAGAGAATTCATCTATGTTTCAAGTCACCCAGCAGAGAGATCAGCTGCAAAAAAGTTATCCTGTAGGAAATAATTGGCATGTAATAAATATCTAATCCAAAACAGCCAAGCTGTAAAAAAAGAGTGCGGCCCCCAAAAAGGCTATGGTGGAAAAAGATGTGAAATCCAAGGTGGCAGCCAAGAAATGGCTGTGATGGTAGGTTAATGGTAAAAAAAATTAATAACAACAATTCAGGTGAATTTTGGTGCCGCTTGGTCTTGGCACAAAATTCACCTGAATTGTCGTTATTAAAATTTTTACCATTAACCTACCGTCACAGCCATTTCTTGGGGGCCGCACTCTTTTTTTACAGCTTGGCTGTTTTGGATTAGATTTCACTTCTTTTTGTATTTCTATACCCCAAAGCCGGCCTATGGCCGGCTTTGAGGTTTTTTTTAACTAATCTTTTTTTTCTTTTCCACAGGAAGAAGAAAAGATGAAGTAGATGAATACTTTAAATATTTCTGATTTTATCAATGAATGTACAAATTATATATATATAATACATATATTAAATTCTACATAGTACATGGTTTCTTTGCAACTGAACATTCTACAAGGTGAGTCCTTCTAGCTGATCTCTCTACAGGGTGAACTGTTTGTAACTGAACTATCTACAAGATAACTTCTTCTAGCTGATCTCTCTACAGGATGATTTGTTTGTAGCTGAACTCCCTACAAGGTAACTTCTTCTAAGTATAGCTGATGTCTCTATAGGGTCACTAGTTAGTAGCGATCTCTCTACAAGGTGACTTCTTCTATCTGATCTTTCTACGGGGTAATTTGTTTGTAGCTGAACTCTCTACATGATGGTTTCTTTGTAGCTGAACTCTGTACAGGGTAACTTCTTCTAGCTGATCCCTCTACAGGGCAATTTGTTTGTAGCTTAGCTCTCTACATGGTGGTTTCTTTGTAGCTGAACTCTCTACAAGGTCACTTCTTCTAGCTGATCGCTCTACAGGGCAATTTTTTTGTAGCTGAACTCTTACATGATTGTTTCTTTGAAGCTGGACTCTCTACAAGGTGATTTCTTCTAGCTGATCTTTCTACAGGGTGATTTGTTTGTAGCTGAACTCTCTACAAGGAAACTTCTACTAGCTGATCTCTCTACAGGTAGATTTGTTTGTAGCTGAACTCTCTACATAATGGTTTCTTTGTAGCTGAACTCTCTACAAGGTAACTTCTTCTAGCTGATCTCTCTACAGGGCAATTTGTTTGTAGCTGAACTCTCACATGATTGTTTCTTTGAGACTGAACTCTCTACAAGGTGATTTCTTCTAGCTGATCTTTCTACAGGGTGATATGTTTGTAGCTGAATTCTCTACAAGGAAACTTCTTCTAGCTGATCTCTCTACAGGGAGATTTGTTTGTAGCTGAACTCTCTACAGGTGATTTGTTTGTGGCTGAATTCTCTACATGATGGTTTCTTTGTAGCTGAACTCTCTACAAGGTAACTTCTTCTAGCTGATCTCTCTACAGGGCGATTTGTTTGTAGCTGAACTCTCTACATGGTGGTTTCTTTGTAGCTGAACTCTAAAAGGTGATTTCTTCTAGCTGAACTATCTCTTTCTGTAGTTGAACTCCCTACAAGGTAACTTCTTCCAACTGATCTCTCTGCAGGGTAAATTGTTTGTAGCTGAACTCCCCACAGGGTGATTTGTTTGTAGCTGATCTCTATACAGGTTACTTGTTTCTAACTGATCTCTTGAATTCTGTTCAGGGTGACTGCTCTATTAGGATGACTGCTCTATTAGACTATCTCGATCTCGCACTTGCTACACCAAGTTGGATTTCGTGTTATAACTCTGTGGCTTTAAGTCTGATTCTTCTACACCATTGAAGAGCCTTTCTAAGATGATTACTCCATCTGTACAGCGAATTTCAAAGCATTACCCCAAGCGGTTTATCTGGTAGGTGTGGAAAGTAGTCGTTTTTTATTAGCTAATCTCGGTTGCATAATTGTTACACACTGTTGGTTTTTCCGTTGTATCTTCCTGGTTTTTAGCTCGATTTCTTTCAAACCACAAAAGGTTTGAGGTTCAATAGTTAATCTATTCACCCACCGATTTTCAGCTTCTTCCCATACACGGTTTACCCTGTAGGCGTGACAACATATTGGTGTTATTTTTCGTGAATAATCTCTCATAACTCTTTGCCTGTTTATCGTATTCCAGCCAAAGTTGGTACCGAGATGCGCCTTTACACCCCCCTTCTGTGTGCAAAATTTCAAGGCAATCGGATAAGGCGTTCGCGTTTTATAGCAGTTTTTGTAAGTGTGCGAAAAGAGGAAGAAAAATAAGAAGAAGAAGAATAGGGTTTCCACAACATTTTCAAATTAATTTGGTAACTGTTGTTATGTGTTGGACTAACTCTCACTTGAATACAGCTTCAGTGGCAGTAAATTCTATTGCCTCCTTGGGGTGGAAATCGATCGAAATGTCTGCAAATTACAAGATTACGAGCTGCAATTCCCGGAAACAATGATCTTTTATCACAATACTGCACTTCAACCTTCCTCTGTGAGCAAACCTTCACCAAAAAGTATTGGTGGTTTGATTGGTAAAGCACGATTGCTGTAGCTGCATCATTGAGACAGGATTTTGGGGTCCAAAAATGTGTTTTCGTCCACAAAGACCAAACGAATGATTGCCAAACTTCCTCACACCACAGTAGTAGTCACCCATCAACAAAGAAGTCACGTACCAAGTATGGTTAAATTCTGAAGATGCTAACCATCTGGGTGAACCCAGTATTGGGCAAAAATTAACCCTTTCTTCATCATTTGCTCTCTCAACTACTCAAAACCAGAATTCTTCAGGTATAACAGTGTTAACATCTAGAACATATAACTAGCATCAAGGATTTGCTATTAGAAATCGTAAGGCCACACAAAGTTAATTTTATGTTTCTGGTCCAACTTGGGAAAAAAAATCACCAGGTGACCAGGCTTTTTTTTTTTTTTTTTTAACAATTGAATTGGGTACAAATGTTAATATTTATAAAATACAATATGTTTTTGTATCATTACAGGGAAAAGAATACAAGAATGAGACATACAAAGCAAGATGTTCAAAGAATATGAAACTCAAAAAGTGGATGTACAATAGCTATTTATGCACGCACATGTTCAACAATTAAATGCTACAGTATAAGAATGCATATAGACTATGTAGATCTTCAAATGTCAATAAGTTTACATTTGCGTTTCAATACCGCTACCTTGGTGGAATCACATTTGCATGACTCACAACGAGGATAATACCCAGGAGTTTCAATTAGATCTTCACTTGTTCCACAATGAATACAAACATTTCCAAAACAATTACAAGAGTAGAAAGGGGTTTCTATCCGCGAGTTGCAAGAAATGTTTTTTCGCACAAAAACACGCCTTAAAATGTGGTCATCACCAATATCATCTGTGATAAAATCCTGCAGAACAGTGCCACAAGAGAAGGAAGTGTCGCTTAAAACAAAATCTAACCTTTGTTGGTCTCTACATTGTAGTTTGCGAGCTGAATACAATACTCTGGGTTTACTACACTCTGAACATTCAACAAATTTCCCCACATTCCTAGCAAATTGGCCAGATGGATTAAAAGGTATCCCAGAGTTTCCTTTCTCTGCACAGGACTGCAAGGATGGTCGATCTTCTTCAGTCGTGATGGTACCATACACATCTGAAAATGGTTTGTAAATGTCTCCATTTTTCACTGGGTCAGGTAGATGGCTGATGGTATCAAATACTTCTTTAGGTAGACGAGGCTTTTTGCAGATGGAGCAGTCTGAAGCACCACATTTCTTGATTGGGAACATGTAATGTCTTTTGAGGCAACAATGTTCAAAAAAATCTTTCAACTTTGGAAAAGTGGCAAGTTCGGAAGCTTTTGTACATTTAGTGGGTTGTATATCTGGTTCAATTTGCTTTATTGTGTTCAGAAACGACTCTACTTCTGAAGATGACGAAGATGGAAACAGGGAAAATGGTTCGTCTTTCAATTTCAATCTCTGGAAGAGTGAAGAGAGTAACAATATGGGTGGCTGTACACTGTCTGTGAACTCATCTTGAAACCCAGGATGGTTTTTAGCAGCAACACGAATATTCTTCATTGAATTACAACCTTCTAAAACCTTTTCAAGTCCAGCTGTTGCTAACTTCTCCCTCATCATGCCAACTGCTTGTAGAGCTAAGTTCAGTTCCGACATCACCCGTTCGGCTGGATTTTTCAGGAGTTGTACGGTGGCGTGCGAACTGCAACTAGGTAATCCAAATCATGAATAAAAAACAAGCATATAAATGTCAACTGCACTGAAAGGTAGTTGACACGGTGATCAGGCCCACCGTCTGTGTAAATAAACATCATGGGATTGTTGTTACCTTGTCGAGACAATAGAGCACTTAACTCAGTGCCATGACGGTAAGGAGAAGAAACTTCAAATACACTGTCCTTTATCCCAACACATACCTTTCCATGGTAAAATGATCCATCTATTGACTGGGGAACATCTATGAATAAAGCCACACTTGGAGTGAGCAAACTACGAGTAAAGTCATGGTCACCAACTATGAATGATTTTTCAACGGACACAAGGACTTACTTACCACGTTCCACTCTAGCCACTGGATATCCTGGCTCACCTAATGGCACTTTATGTTTATCATCAAGTGATACAAACGTGGTATAATTTCTGTACTTAATAGCCATCTCCTTCTGGTAACGAAACAAAGCAGATGCATAGTGTGCATCTTCATGATACTTACGCATTTGGCGCTTTTGTACCATGTACTTTAGCTTCAATCTACCTGTGTACTGTAATTCTACCTTTGCTGATGGTGTTTTAGGCCAAAATTGCAACCTAAGCCACTGGACTGATGGTATTGGAGTACCTGGCTCTACTCTTTTGCTAACTTCACACAGTAGATCTGGAACTGACAAGGCTACAGCCAAATGGTCTATGCGATCATGTCTCCTATCATCTACAGCCATCTCTATGTTGCTATGGATATAGCACTCACACGCTTCCCAAAACTTATCATACTTACATGGCTGCCCTTTGTTGTGGTGCCTAAGATCAACCACAGCATCAATATCTTCCAATTCAAGTGCATGCTTCACTCGTTCATTGACATGGCTCTCAGTTTCACAAGAAGCTGCAGAACAGTCTCCAGTAAGCTCGTGGTACATTTCACGCAAATAAGCTAGCTGAACATTGGCCATCCTACCAAACAAGCTAACAAACTTTTGACGCATGGCACGTGAATGAAATTTTGGCATATCCTCAGTAAGCTTTTGGACTACACCTGCATTCCTAGACTGAATATGATCTCCATCAGCATCTAAGTCAGTCAACCACAGAAAGTGATAGTTTCCCTTGTTATTTCCAGTACTAAATGTAAACATAACAGAATTGAGTTGGCAACCATTTTCTTTTAACATTTGAATGAAATGGTAGCGATCTCTAGCTGGCGAAGGCATAAAATCATTTATAAGCAAAGGCTCAAAATACTCCTTGTCTTTTAAAGCATTATAAATGGGAAGCAATGTACCAATTACCGATGAACTCTGTAAATCTTGTACTGGCAATGTAAACAGTGACAATGAATCACTGATACTACGAGCAGGGGCAGTATCATGCTGTAAGGTTAGTACCTTTTCATTTTGTGCCTCCAAATATTTGGAATACTTGTGAAGTGATTCTGCCAACTGTTCAAGCTTCTTCTTCCACTCCTCCCACTTCAACTTTGATAGCCACTTCTATAAAAACATTCAAGCAATCAAAGTAACACTAGCAATATACCTTGAATACCTACTGTAGAATATTGAAAAGAGTCTGTGCCATGGTAGATACCAATTCTCGCTTTAGGTTGGGCCTCTTTCGTTTATAATTCTCTGGTACGTTATAGTTTTGATAGACGAAAATAAATCAGGAATCGGACAAGATTGTGCAGCAAGTTTGTCATGATGACCATCCAACTGCCATAGAATGTCAACCAGCTGTGTCACAAATGGTTTACCTTCTGACAGTACATTTTCTTTCATCCAGCCTAGTTCCTTTTGTTGCAGCAAATCAATAAGGTCATTATGTAGTTTCTGCTTATTGTTCTTGCAAATTATCTCGATTTTGTCCGGCCAAACAAGTTTCCCTGCTCCCTCCATTAAAACAGTGAACACGTTTCTGCTGCTGCTTTTCACCATGATGCATTGTCCTTGTAACAGAAACTTGAAGTACTTTCCGAACTCGACAGCATCGAGTACTTTTATTGACAGTGAGATCGATTGGAACTGACCGTTTTGGGATTGGGCAACGGAACACAATAACGGAGAATTTGCGAACTCATCCGGCAGTCGAAATCCATCAGCCGACTCGATCTGTCCAGTGCATAGGCCATGAAATAGTTCACTGATTAGACACTCTCCGTTAACTGGTAGTATTCCCCAATTCCTTAGCACTTTCGCCCCAGCGCAAACTTGAGCGGATATTAAAATCATTTCTTGTTGTTAAAAAGATAATAGTGTGTGCACGTGTACATACGTAATTAATGAATTCCACAAATAAATCGTATTTCCTGAATTAATTTCGTATTTAGATAAATATTTATAAATACCACTAGTGAAAAAATTATGACCTGCACGGGGACCAGAAACATATAATTAACTTTGTGTGGCCTAAAAATAAACTAATAGGCGTCTATCCTAATAACTACATGTTCACGTGATTGAGTATGGCTATTGCTACTAATAGCACTATAGACCAAAATCATGTTGTATGTACCCTTATTACTTTTAAACCACTACACCAGACATCAAGTGTGATATCGAGTGTTAAATCACAATAAGAACGAAAATCACGTGAACATGAAGTTATTAGGATAGACGCCTATTAGTTTATTTTTACAGTTTCTAACAACAAATCCTTGTCGCTAGTTATATGTTAGATGTTAACACTGTTATATACCAAGAATTCTGGTTGTGAGTAGTTGAGAGAGCGAGTGATGAGAAAAGGGTGCCATTTAGGGTGATTTTTTCCCAATACTGTGCTCGCCCAGATGGTTAGCATCTTCAGAATTTAATTGTACTTGGTACGTGACTTCTTTGTTAATGGATGACTACTACTGTAGTGTGAGGAAGTTTTGGTAATCATTTGTTTGGTCTTTGTGGACGAAAACCCGTTTTTGGACCCCAAAATCCTGTCTAAATGATGCAGCTACAGCAATCGTGCTTCGCCAATCAAACTACCAATACTTTTTGGTGAAGGTTTGCTCACAGAGGAAGGTTAAAGTGCAGTATTGTGATAAAAGATCATCGTTTCCAGGAGTTACAGCTCGTAATCTCGTGATTTGCAGACATTTTGATCAATTTCCACCTCAAGGAGGTGATATAATTTATCGCCACTGCAGCTGTATTCAAGTGAGAGTTAGTCCAACATGTAACAACAGTTAGCAGATTATTTTGAAGATGTTCATTTTTTATGTTGGAAACCCTAAAGAAGAAAAAAAAACGAAGAAACTAAGCCAATTTTTGAAATCGCATATCTCGGGAACGCCTGAAGCGATTTCGCTCAAATTTGGAATGTGGAGTACTGAAGTTGGAGGGAGTATCCACAGCAAAAATCATCTTGTTTCATCAAGGCAGCACAGAGCCACGGAGGTGCGAAAATTGCATTTTCTTTCTTCCTGTCAATATACTCACGGGTGCTGCGCGCCGGCTTCTTGGGCTGCACGACACACTACCGTGTGTCTTGATATGTAATTTGTATATTATTATAACTGATAAAATCAAAAATTATAAGTTCAAGCATTAAAACTCTTCTTTAAATCCTGATTACGATTATAATTACATCTTTTTCTTCTTCCTGTGATAAAGAAAAAAAGATAGGTTAAAAAAGCCCCAAAGCTGGCCTATGGAGTATACAAATACAAAAGGAAGTGATATCTAATCTATAACAGCCAAGCTGTAAAAAAAGAGTATGGCCCCCAAAAAAGGCCATGATGAAAAATGAAGTGAAATCCAAGGTGGCAGCCAAGAAATGGCTGTGATGGTAGGTTAATGATAAAAATTTTAATAACAATTCAGGTGGATTTGGTGCTGCTTGGTCTTGGCACAAAATTCACCTGAATTGTCGTTATTAAAATTTTTGTCATTAACTTACCATCACAGTCATTTCTTGGCCGCCACCTTTGGATTTCCCATCTTATTTCACCATGGTCTTTTTGAGGACACACTCTCTTTTACAGCTTGGCTGTTTTGGATTAGATCACTTTTACCAGTGTACCCCCTTATAAAAATCCTAGATCCGCTCATGATGCTGAAAATAGGTAGATAAATTATGTTAGAAAGGTCTTTCAATGGTTTACATTAAAAAACCACTGAGTTATACTACAAAAACCAACTAAACGTAGATGTAACAAGTGCTCAATCAAGATACTCTAGTAGTGCAGTCACCCTATTGGAGCATTCAGGTACATAATAAGTCACTCTATTATAGCAGTCAGTATTAGGGGTGGGCGGTATCTCAGTTATATTGTCAAACCGTGATATTCTGATGAAACAATACCAGTATCGTCAAAAATTCTTGGAAACGATATTATCACGATATCAAGAATACCGCGGTGTTGATTCGTATTAACTACTGTAAACATGATCCAGGGATCCAGGTAAGGATCTAGATACATACAGAGGGGATATTGAAATATTATAGATCGAGATACTGTAATAGAGCAGTCACCAATACTCTAATAGAGCAGTCAAGTGCACTCTAATGGACTATTCATACGAATATGAAGTAGTTACTAACAGATTTGTTGTTGTGATAAGAGACTTATTAATATTTCTACACATTGTAGCATTACATAAAATGTGGTGATGCAAAACTGAGTGTATGAGCTTCTATTGCTACAGTCAGCAGTTTTTAAGTAATGCATGGGAATCTGTAGAACTCTTGAATTTATGTCACGTACTTGGGTATACAAGACACATCCTCACTACACTTAATTGTTTGTAGCAAAATTGAAGCCTTTCTGATGTCTGTGTCTCAATGCATAGTTCAATGAATGGTGTATTATGTTATTAAACCAGGCGCACGCTCCTGGTTTTCTGAAATTGTTTTCGTAAAAGTGTGTGTGTGTACCTATCTATCTACCTATCTACCTATGTTTGTCCGTACGCACCCACGTGAGCAAAATCGTTTAATAACGGTAAAAGCAGCTTTTACATAAGAAGTAAAAGTGAAATGAAGTCTGTATTAAACTTCTGCACAGGTGAACTTTGCTCTGAGGTGGTTTCTTTTCGGCGGACTGAAATACGGGTGTGGTGACTTTCCTCAGACTACCTTCCCCTTGAGGTTTTCAGACATTTAGCAACTGAAAAACAACGGTGCAGGCCTCGTACACTGCCAGGAATAGCCTATCGCTTCAAGTTGAAAGGGGGCGTATCCCTTACGTACGCGAACGAAAATGAAGAGCAGCTTTGAGGCTTTGTCGAGAGAATTTGTGGGAAAAAACACGTTAGTCACACTATAAAACAGTTTAGAAGATAGTTTTGTGCGTAATATGTTGGTAAAAGCGGTTTGTTTAACAAATGCTTCCTTAGCAGTGCATAGCAATGTAATTGAACGAATTACGAATATTTCATGAAATACGAGAATTAGTTAATAATATTATTGCACAACCCAAAACTACCCTATTGTAAAGTAGTAATACATAGTTGGTTAATTCATAGTAGTATATACTGCCTATAGTTAATTCCAGATGAGGTAGCTAGCTGCATGGCGCCTGGTTTTTAGAAGTAGCACAACATCAACTTGTTTTTTACATCCATTCATGCTGCTGTATTTAGTATATTGTCACTTGTGTAGGTAGGCATAGTATAGAGCACCTGTCAAAATATGAAAGAAATATCGTGATAATTAGTAATATCATGATATTTTTCCGATGATATATCGTGATAGTAAAATTTCAATACCGCCCAGCCCTAGTCAGTATCATAACAAGTCACCCTGTAGATTGCTCAGCTATGTTGCACCCCTGTATAAGTCACCCTGTAGAGAGATCAACTACATTCAAGTCACCATGTAGAGGGTTCTGCTATCAAACAGTACGATAGTACTGTTTAAGTAGGGATCTGGGTGGATTTGGCGCGCGCCTCAAATTTCGATCCCTCAAAAATCATCCTAGAAATATCTCACACAGCAAATAAACCTTTTACTAAAGAGTCTTCAAGTTTCTAACTTTATTTCTAGCGTTATATATCAGGAAACGACTAGAAAAGTGCTGGAATTTTATTTCTAAAAAATCGCTAAAACAGAAATTTTCGTCTGCCAGCCTGCCTGCCTGCCTGACCACATTCGCAAGGCTACAGGCCAAACGAAGCAGCGAAGGATCACCATTCTTTGCCACAATATTTAACTCGCTGCTGGGATGTGCCTTTTCGGGTTCCGACAAGTGTCTGCCTTCTGCGCTTTGTCTTTCCTTTTATCTTCAATTACGGATCGTCTTCTTCTTTTCCAGTCACGGAGGCATTAATAATTCGTATCGACACTTTCCTTAGAGCAGCCGTATTCGGACGCCACAAAACTAATAACGGATTCCGTACTGTAAGGGCAAGTAGATGCCTGTATAGCAACACTTGCAAAGCGATCAAACAGCCTAGTGAAGAACACACGGCCACGCCCTTATCAATCAGAGCGCGCGCTCGTACTTAACGATCAGTGGACCACACCCATTATTAATGGTCCATCTGTAACTAATTGTAGAAAACAGGAGATAGAAACCCTGCATGCCTTTCAATTTAGTAATTGAGCAGCTTGCATAAAGCAAGCAGCAAGATCGAGATACTCTAATAGAGCAGTCAGTGCCAAAGATCAATAATAGCTATATACCTATACCAAAAAAAGTTAACAAACTAGTGAATTTAAAAATTGTTAATTTAGAAATGGAAGTAGGGATCAAGCGATAAAAACTACTGAAACAAGTGATTTGAATGATGGCAACTATTACAACATAGCTTTGTGGGGAAATCCCTACTTTGGCATTGAACATATATGGTGACGTGGTGAGATGCCAATGTAAGGATTTCCCCACAAAGCTATGTTGTAATAGTTGCCATCATTCAAATCACTTGTTTTAGTAGTTTTTATCGCTTGATCCCTACTTCCATTTCTAAATTAACAATTTTTAAATTCACTAGTACAGTTATGTAACAAGTAGTTTCAATTCAAATAACAGGGGCGTATCCAGGAGCTGGCAAGGGGAGGGGCACAAACAGGCTAAGTTGTAGGTGGTTGGGGAGAGCCAGATTCTCTTGTTAGTTGCTGAATTTTTAAAGCAGCGAATAAGCACCTCTTAGTAGTGTCTCACTGTTGATTTTTGCCATTTGGCCGTTTGCAAATGGTTGTGAAGTCTTAAAAAGTTGATTTAAAGGCCCTGAATGTCTTAGACAGCAGCAACACGATAATTATTTTTAGAGGCGCTTAGTACGCACGAAGGTGCTGGGTGACTGTTTTGACTTCGGTTTGCTTTGTTTTCAATCGAATTTGTAATAAATGTTAGTAAAATGTGCATATTTTCATGAGTTGTATAAAATGATCTTGTCCTGACATAAAGTTTAGTATTTTAATTAGAACTAGCTAGCTAGCTATAGTTGGCTCCTCCATAAGTTGGGGGGGGGGGCATTTGTCCTAAATGCCCCATCCCGGATCCGCCATTGAATAGACACATAGTTGTAGGCATGTATCGATTATCAGCTCAGCCAAAATGGCAATAATGGTACAGTTGTTGATGACATACTGATGCTTGCACATAGATATTGATAGATATTCTTATTAAGTGCTGTTTGCCGCATTTTTATTATGAACTGAAATGTCTTTGTCTTTGTGTGGCTCTTCTTTTTGAGTCCCATACAGCATCGTCATCATCGAATGTAGCTACTGGCACCTCAACCTCTGTTTTCTCATCTGATGAAACTGTTACCTTGAGTTAGTGCAGATGACCACTACCACTACTATGGTTTTGCAGCATTCAATGCCTGTTGCTTACAAGTCTTACACCCATTAAAGATCATCTGTGTTGGAATTTTTAGTGTGTGTAAAGACCAAAAAAAACAATTCTAAATGTAAGGAATATGCAGCGGTAATGTCGCAAGGTAAAGACAACAACATGACATTTACTACTTCAAACTTACTTAGTCACTTGAGAGTAAACCACCCAGTTGTGTATTCTGTAAAATTAAAGACAAGAAGGAAAGTCAAAATGCATAGAGGGAGAGCAGGAGTCTTTACAGCCTTGCGTCAGCTAGCACTGCAAGGAAAATACGGCTTTGTGTCAGCAGATGCTGCAAGGAAGTCAAGATCATTTTAGTCTATGGGACATCAGTGATCCAACAATCAGCATAAAATAAGGTGAAATGATTGCTATAGACTGTCAACCTATCTCTGTAGTAGAAGACGTGTGGTTTTAAAGATTTGTTGATGATCTGTAGCAGGCATTTAATTTTTTAACCATTTTTCAAGTTTTTGTCAGAATAACAAAGAGCAGCTACATCAGCAATGCTGTTTAGTGCACTTTAATGTTTCCATGAATAGTACATTATGTGGTCATTATACTTTTGAAAATGGATGTGTATTCGTGGAATAATGGACACTGCAAGTTCCTAAATCATAGTGTGAGCAGCTTGTGTTGGCATGTGAACATTACGTATAACGCTCTGTTTAATAAGGTATTTACGATCCAAAAAGGTGTCTCAACAGTTAGTAAACCAACCTTGCACTTTGTTAAGTGAGTTTATCTTTTATTGCAGACACAAGAGTAAAAGTAGAAAGTAACCTATGTCTTTTGAATTTATGTTCAAGAAGAAAAACTCACAACAGCTTTACAAGTCTGAATATAAGCATTTTCTTCTAAATAATGTTCATCAGAGTATTGTATTATGCAACACGTAACGTATCGCTAGAGCATTGATCTCACAATTCCATGACTTTTTCCAATGTCCAAGATGGCGCTTTGTTCAGCAGGTCTTCTAGAACACTTATTTAAATCTAATGTCGCATGTCAAAAGACTACTTTTAATTGTATTGTAAAGTATGTATATGCATACATAACTGGGTGCATATATAATATTATGTATATTGTACTGTATTGCTGTGCTGTGTATCAATGGATGGTTCAAGCATAGATAATAGACATCCCTACCTGGATTGGAAGCACACGTATAGTGTCCATACAAAAGTACATGACTACCCACATTTCACGCCTGAAGTTTTGAAACACTCTTTCTCACTCAAAGATTCTGTTTTACTGTCTGGATACAGCTCAGTTGTTTAACTAGTAAGTTTAGTAGATTGTTTCTTGGGTGGCGATTAGCCTACTACTGGTATAGGCGCTTTCCGTATAAAAAAGTATTTGCACATGTTTGTGAAAATGGCGGGTTGAACAAGTCTAGTTTAAGGGGCACGCTACTAATTCCTATGGCTTCACATGCAAAATCTTGGTTTTCATTGATCTGTGCTTGCTTTCTATCCTCTTTTGCATCAGATGTGTTTGTGGTAATTAAAAATCACCATCTCCAGTTAGAAGTACTGACTTTATGACTTAGTTTAGTATTTTAGACCGAAAGAATGATAATTCTACAAATTTTGGATCTAGTCTCACAGTTTTAATTCTACACTTCTTAAACTTTGTCATCTGCTACCTAAGTATGTTTGTAACAAAAGTATGGAAGGAATTTTTTTAAGTATTTTATCAATTGAGCTATCGAACTCTTTAAATTTTCTATGAAAAACAGTTATCTCCTCTTTTGAAGCCATAGTAATTATTCCTAAAAATCTGTTTCCATACTTTTAAAGATAACGTTATTACAAGCCACTGCAAGAATTTTTGGGGAGTTTCACAATTAGCTGTAGGAGGAGAATCGATTTTAGTGTTAAAATTACAGTGTTTTGTAACCACGCCATAATTTGTACATACTTCAGAGGATTTCACTCAGATTTGCACTAAACAGAAGTTCAATGTCTTAACTACAACATGTGTTATTAGTCTGGTGGAGAACAGTATCTGTGTTGGTTTTACAGCTTCACATAAACACATAATTTTATTCACGGAAGCCATAGGACATAGTTGCTTGCCCCCTTAAGGCTGATGCTTATCAGTTACTAGTGCTACGTGTACTGGTATGGATTTCATGGTATATTCGCTCCAGTTTAGCCAAGTTCACAAATCCCGCCTCTCGTATCAACCTTTCGCACTCATTAAACTTCTAGCTAATACACATCAGTACACCCACTATGAATAGGCCAAACCTTATATATTCCATAGTGGTGCACCTACTACTCACCAGTAAGGAAAACATACTATATGTTTATAAAATCCACTCTGGGTACTGTGTACAGTATAAGGGGTGCGAAGCGTAGATAGATTAGGTGGCGCTTAGAAGTTTCCAATCCAGTATGGGGTGTCTATTATCTATGGCTCAAGTTAAATAATACTTATTAACTCATAATCATAAGTTCTATGTATTTTAGGAATAACACCACAACCAACTCAAGTTTTTTTTTGTTGTTGTTTTTTTTAATTGTACAATGGTGACATGATGCTACATTTCTCTTATGTATACTCAACTAATCTATACTTTTTGCTGATGCAATGTTTTCTGGGAATAGTGTACTCTAAAATAAATAATATACCCATTCCTGTATGTACAGATTGTCATTGGATATTTCTAATATACGTACCTGTACCTTACAAAACTCATCTTCGTATTCACCATTACTCACATTACTGAAATAACTACTTGTTACTTTTTTCCTCAGAAAAATGGTGGTTAATAAAACATATGGACTGGATAGTGATTGGAGCAGTGATTGTTCTGATAATAGGTATGGTTGTTTCTAACTATTACAATATCCTTGCAAATCATGTGCATTCATGCTTATGAACATATTTGAACATATTTGAACATATTTAAACAGACCAAGCCATACAATTTTATATCTGATATAATGTGCGGTGTTCATGACAAAAATGTATGATTGCACATGACAAATTTCTAGTGACCTATTGTTTTAAAGTAATGATAATAATATCAATTTGTACTGGTTTGCTCATAAGCTGTCTTCCGTGCATTTCACATGGTGAAAGGGGTTGCTACACACAGTGTGAATTGCAAACAGCTACTTTAGCCAGCTGGTACAAACTAGTACCAAGATTTTCTAGTCCATTGTCCTATTATAGTTGCCAAAAACCTAGTATCTGAAGGGCCATTTACTGGTGGTAAAGGAGTTACAACAACACAGTGAGTAATACTTTTACCACATTCACAATTATCCGTCATAATAAAGCACACGCAGCTACTAGAATCTCTGCCATTTCCTCCACATTGCAAAATGCATGTGCCAAAACACATAGGACAATGAAATGGAAAATTCCGGTAACAGTTGTAAGATTGTGTCGCTGACAGAAAATTGTGGTAAACAAGTCTGGTTCAGTTTCTAGAGGTCTACAATGGGCTAGCGTTGCTGCTCTTGTGGCTACGTTTTGTGTACTCATTGGCATTGCATTATTTTATTGATTAGCATTTACCTGGCTTAAATAGCCTGTCTATTTCTGTAGCTCCATAATGAAATGATTACTTACAAGTAATTGTATAGGCTTATTCAGTACCCGCCCTGAGTACTATTTCAAATGCTTGGTGCACTTTTAAAGGCTTTAGTACATAATTTGTAGTGATGCACCAATACTGATACTAGTATTGCTATTGGCCCTATTTTGGCAGTATCGGACTTGTATTGGTAAAGCTATAAATGCCCAATACCAACCAATACTTTAAATGCAATCATTTAATTACTTATCAAGATGGCGGCGTACATAGTGCATCGAACAGAGTTGAGCAAAAGCTGATATAAGCCATGAATTCCTTAAAAGAAGCCAACCACTAGCGTTGTTAATACAGTGGAAACTGAAGTAAGCCACGAAATAAGATTCATTGAAGCCATAAACTATTATCTTCACTTAATTGATAGCCACAAAACCAGCAAACTGCAGTTGATGAGATTAGTAAATTGGTTTAGTAAGCTAAATCACTAGCTGGTTCTTGTGAGGAACAAAATATCGGTATTGGATCGATATCGACCATTTCTGGCCTCAAATGTATCGGTATTGGATCGGTAGTCAAAAAGTGGTATCAGTGCAACACTAATAATTTGACAAAGTCCCTCATAAGTCAAGAACTATACGTATATATACTAGTAGTCAGTGTTGGGAAAGTTGCTTGTAAAAAGTAACTAGTTACATATTTAATATTACTTGCAACTGAACTATTTAGTTACAGTTACATATTACCCATAAAATAAAGTAACTATAATAATATTACATATTATATTACTTTGTGTCCACAACCTTAAGCTGTCACGTGTGAAACTACCACATTATCACGTGACATAATTGTGTTGTTGGACAATGTGCAAATCTTGGTTATAAGTAAGAAGCTGGTGAATAAGCTTCATTCAGTAGGCTTCATTACTTCGTTGTGGCCAGTAGATTACTAACGAGCTTAGCAACTTCGTTACTTGTAGTAATAATATTATGTAATATTAAATTTGTTACAGTAACTATATTACTTAGGTAACGCGTTACATTTGTAAGTAAAGTAACTTGAGTTATATTACCTGTTTTTATAGCGTATTTCGTTATATTACTTAGTTACCACAAAGTAATAACACGGTACATAAGTAACGCATTACTCCCAACACTGCTAGTAGTACATGAATTTAAGACAATAGGCATTTTCATTTAACCAAAATATGTCATTAGAAATTAATTACTTCCTTCAGGAGTGTGATATTGCTATCCACAACTCATGGTTCCCATTGACTCCTGTAGAAAAAAGGGGTTTTTAAAAAGCTGAAACTTTCATATTACTGTACAGAGTACGTATGTGCATCCCAAGTTTCTTTAGATATCAGGTGTGGTCTGAAAGCTTTGTCTTATTATGTTTCAATAACCTGTGTTCGAGTTACAGAAGTTGTAAAAATGGCTGTTTATGTGCTGAGTCACATGTTTAGTGCTGTATTAATGAAGCCACTGGTGATAATTAAACAATGGTTCACCACCATTCTCACCACTAGCAGCCATTTAAAGGATGACAACAACAGAAAAATAATAGTAGTCTTATAGTGAATGATGTACCCAGAGAAATGATGTAGGTGCTGTTTGACCAGTATAATACTGTTCCCAGACTGTTATTATATAGAGTAACCAGCATTATTAGAGAGACTAAAGAAGGCAAAAATAGCTGGCAGTGATGCTAGGAATTTATTCATTGCTGAGACTTTATCTGATGATATATAGCTCTTGGATAGCTTGTGGGTGCCATACTGTTGACCTAGGGTACATCATTGGGCTCTCCTTTCATGCTGTTTTAGTGAATGATACAGAATTATGAACATGGCAACAAACTGACACGGATTAAACTTGATAATCTCACTAATTACTCACGAGTTAGGCCTGCAAGTAACAATCCACCACTCGCCAATGTTTAGCTATTCATACAAAATTGTTAGCGATATATATGGCAACTGCACTGGCATAACCACTACCAATATCAATGGTAATGTGTTAGTCATTGAAGGCAATATCGCACTCCAGAAGCCACGTCATAGACCAATTATATCGTCACAGTCTAACCACAGCACTCCACTACCGTAAACGAAAATACCTATTTGTGACTGAATTTTGGAAAATCATCTATATGGGCGCACGTGAAATAATTAGAATTTTCATGTTTAGTGTGTTGCTAATAAGAGCAGGGAACAAATTTAAAAATATTTCAAGAATTTTCATGTAATTTAAGGTATTGAGAATGGCTTAAAACCATCAACAAGTAGATTTGCACTATATTGTTTATAATTTGATCATTAAATATTTAAGGTGTCAAATGCGCCCATATGGGTGATTTTCCAAAATTTGGTCACATTTTTCTGTAACTCAGTAAACAAGGTAAACCAACCTAGCATTAACTGTGACTGGTCCTGCAATAACAGGACTTGTAGGCACAAACTACACCTCGTCACGTTACTGGTCATATCTCAGTGTTGGAAAAGAATATTTTCATTCTGTAACTTACATCATAAAGCCAATTCAGTGCTTCCTAAGAGTGAAAACTTACATTGCCATAGCCTAATGGTACAAAAAGGTATGAGTGAGGAAAGTTTGAAAAGTAGGCAAAAAATCATGTGCCAACATGCCCTATTTTCGCAGGCCCAGTCACAAATACATTGTATGCTGCTAGGTACATGATTGAGTTATAAATATCAACAAGCTAAACCTTGGGTAATAGATGAAGTAAACGTAAGGTAATCATGTGTACACAACAAGTAGCCTACACAAATGTGTATAAGGTAACTATATTGGGTACACATGGGGTAAACATGGGTAAAAATGAGTTCACAGTTTCCTAAGATAAACATGGGTAAGCAAACACCAACTGGGAATTTATGGTCATCTCTCTGATTTTATTGAAACTTGTTGAGTTGTACTACGTACCTGTGGTGATTATCACGCATACGATTTTTAGCTTCATAACCCACATAGTTCTGATTTATGCCCATAAAATATTTTGAATACCTGCTTGGATGCATGATCACAAATCACAGGGTTATGATGCATGACCAACCCCTTCTGCTTTCAGGGCTGGTGAGGTGCAATGCTTTAACATATGTTTTTCTGTAAACCATCTAATGTACCCATATGGGTGATTTTTTGAAGTTTAGTCACAAAATAAGTTAATAAATTGTGATGTGTGATACATATTGATATATCTCTACCTGTATTGTGATATGAAAATCATGCTCACGTATTGATTTTTGATTGTACAATCCTGAGGTCTGGTTTGATGTAATTTAGTAACTGGGGTTGTTTATCAATTTCCTAGACTATTTAAGCTTGTTATAATACAATGCAAGCTGGTACTTATTTATAATTATTTTTAAATTGTATATTATATTGGTGACTACACAGCTGTTAGATACAGATATGCTCTTTCAAGCGTATTGCACATCACTAAACTATAAATAAATGTATAAATTATTCACTGTAAACAATGGCTAATGTTGCTGTAAAATATCCGAGACCTTCATTTATACCATCCATAAATGTGACCATCTCAGCAAAAACCACCTAGCTTACAACCAGTAAAAGCAAGTCTAACTGATTTTGATTGCAAAATGTAATAGTTTATTCATGTAGCTTTGTGTTCTGGGTGATAAATCAAATCTTCTGTCGTGGGCAATAAGACAGGTGTTCCCAGATCCAGTCACATTTTTAAATTTAGTTTTTCTCAAAATGCATGTTTGTGCAAACTAGGTGAGTTTTTTTGAGATGGGAACATAATATGTGTGCTTCAAGCTTCACTGTGAAAAGTTTCACTAATAACGTTGGTCCTATTTGGACTACTTCACCACCCCTGGGTAGAACATTACAAAAGCATGGCCAATATTGACTGAATTGATCAAGTACTTAACAGCACTTTTGTTTTGATTAGTTAGTTTTTTTACATGTAGCTGCTACTGTATGTACCGGTCTTAATCTTGCTTTATTCCACCTGTGAACTTAATATACTTGAAGTATAGGAAGCATGTTACTTCGCATTACTGTCAAGGTTATTTAGATTGCAATGTTGAGAATAAAATGTGACCAGATTTTACAAAACCGATCCAAATCGCACATCAGGCAAAATCAAACCAACACCACCAGTGGATAGCTACACTATCCTACTAGTAGTATTGACACTCAGTACCACTCAAGCTACTCGAGGCTGGTTTCAACAGGCGTCTTTTCTGGGGGGTGTGTAGAGCTCGAATGGCGGTTTTAGGCCTTGTGAAGGACCTGGCTTGGTAAGAATCAGTGGTTTACTGGTGGACAGCCTGATAATGTAGGCCAGACGTTTTTTCTGTGGATTTTGCTACATATCAACCACTACGGAGCCAGCACAGCCCTGTAATCTCGTCTCTGGGCTCCAATCATGGTCTGTCTCCATTTTGAGGTCTAACCCTTGCCCACCCCGCCACCCCCACCCTCCACCCCTTTGTGAGCACTCGTGATACTACTTCGCTCATCCAACAGCTCAGATTTTCTATCTTATTTGGCGGGAAATTCTACAAGCAGCTACAAGTACTGGAAGTGGTCTGAAAGGTAACAGATTGATGCATCTTGAGTGTAAATTTCATACGCATGCTTGCTATCCTTGGAGAGTTATACTGGCTTGAATTCTTTAAAACCATTTATCTCGAAACTTCTAATGTGCAATTTGGATCGTTTTTCCAAAATCCAGTCACAAATAATGATGAGAATAAATCTCTTTGAATTGGTTAAGTTAACCAGTAAACATTATATGAAGTAGTGTTGTCAAATGATTTCTACACCAACTTTACAGTGTACATATATTACTTTTTAGCACTGCTGATGCACCTTGAGTGGTGGTACCACATGCCATAGAAAACCAGAACATTTTTTTCACATCATGAATACATGTAATCATTTATTTACTTTAGCAGATATGTAGGTATTAATTTTGTGAGTGATACAATGTATATATGCAGTTATGTAAGTATAGTACATGTTTATATATTGTTTTCTTTGTAATGGGTTTTTTTCCTCTAGTCTTAGTTACTACATATTGTATCGTAAATTGTTTCCATCTACAGAACTAGAGGTTTTTTCCCTTGTAGCTATAGAACAATTATATTGTATACTAATTTTTACTCCCAAACAATTGCACCCTTTTTGTAGTAGCACAGAATTTGCGTTATTTTTTTCATTTATATTCGTGTATTAAATTTATTTATCATCAATTAAATAGGAGAAAATGCGTGTATACATGTATACACATATGTCTGCACATCCATATGAACAATCAGACCTCAAGTGATGGTAAATAAACCTTCAATTAAGACTATGAAAAGGTGTGTCGTTCCATCACTGAAACCACTTAATTTGAACTTGCCTGTGCCCTGTAAAAAGGGAATTAACGCAAGTAGCAGACATCATATATGTGACCAGATTTTACAAAACCAATCCAAATCACACACCAGGAAAAATAAACTGACACCACCAGTGGATTGCTACAGCTAGTGTAGTTTTGACCCTCAGTACCACATGTACTTAAGGTTGGTTTTAACAGACATCTGTTCTGGATGGTGTGGAGAGCTTGAATGGCGTTTTCTGTACCTGGCTTGGCAAGAATCAGTGGTTTACTGGTGGACAGCCTGATAATCTTGGCCAGACATTTATTCTTTTGATTTTGCTACACATGTAACACATCACCTGCTAAGGAACCAGCACAGCCAGATTGTCTATCTTATTTTGTGGGAACTCTACAAGCAGCTACAAGTACTGCAGGTGGTCTGAAGGTAATAGATTGGTACATCTTTTGTGTAAATTTCATACGCGTGCTTGCTATCCTTGGCAAGTTATTCTAACTTGAATTCTTTAAAACCATTTATTTCTAAACTTCTAATGCGTGATTTGAAACATTTTTTCCAAAATCCAGTCACATATAAGGTACTGTACCAAGCATACTTTCAAGTTGAAAATGGGCATGTCCCCCTTTGTATACAATGAAATTAAAGTTTAACCTTGAGGCTTTGTCTAGAGAATCTGCAAAAGAAATCATGATGAGGGAATACTATAAAACAACTGAGAAGATACTTCTGTGTGTAATGTGTATGGTTTGTTTAAGTCATGCATGCTTTCTTACCTTACAAGTGCATAGCAATGCAATAACACTGAATTATATAATAGTTTGTGAGTTATATATACATTCAATTATATCTAAACAATTTGCATAACAAGAAATAAATAATTTGCTTTATAACAATTAAAAGCATTGTGTGCATTATTCAGTGGCATAACCAGGCCTTCTGGGATGGGTGGGCACCATCACCTGCAGATGGAACTAACCAGCACAAAATGCAAGTCAATCCTTAGTGGACTTAATACATTTAGTTTAATAACTTGTAGAACCCCAGTAGTACCTCCTACTCGAAGCCCAGGTGGCCGCAGCCGAGCCTCCGGTTGACACACAAAGTATATTATTTAATATTAGCAATCTTAATAAAATAATATAACTGAGTTCATTATCTATGATCCTAAGAAAAAGCAAACTGTCACTGAATAGAGTCGAGCTACAACTCCTGTTGGCCCTCTGCTCGACTGACTCTTCCAAACACCTCACGTGAGCCTATCGACTGTCCATCACGTGACCTCTTACAACTTCCCCCTCCTTTAAAAGATTGCCCATCATGGCGATCTTCTATCAGTCTTGCTGGTCTTCTAACTGTCCGTCCTGATCTTGTTCTATAATCAATAGCACTGTCCTGCACATCAACTTGAGCATCTTGAGCAGACTTAGATTGGCGAGGTTTAGGTTTTCTTACAGTTCTTCTTTTTCTGAGTTTACCAGATTGGCCTAACCATGGTCTTGCTTTAGCCATTTGTACACTACATTTAGAAAGCCTTTGTCTAGACACAATCATCGTCTCACCATCTTCATCTCCCTTTACCTGTATGACAGCATTCGTATTAGTCAGTGACACAATTACAAAAGGTCCCTGAAACTGTTTGTCAAGTTTGAACTTTGGTTGTACCTTAAGCATTACCAAATCTCCAACCTTGAGATCACTGCCCTTTGCCTTCTTATCATAGTATTTCTTCTGTTGCTTTTGAGAAGTTTCCAGATTCTGTTTAGCAAGTGATCGGGCATACTTAAGCTCTTTTTCCAAAGCAACCCCGTAATCTGTTTCTACCACAGGGAACTTAGTCACAGGTACATGAAAATTCATTGCTGTTGGGAGATTAGGCTCTCTGCCATACACCAAGTAGAATGGTGTTTCACCAGTTGATTGGTGTGGAGTACTCCTATAAGCAAACAAGACAGCTCCAAGCACTTTATCCCAATTACGGCCTCTTCTGGTCACTACTTTAGCCAACATTTGTTTTAAAGTTCTATTAAAACGTTCTACAAGACCGTTTGTTTGAGGGTGTCCACCAGAAGTAGGCAATTGAGTAATTCCCATTAAGTGAGCTGTTTCCTGCAACACATCTGATAGAAACTCTGGTGCCCTGTCATGTATAATTCTGTTGGGAACTCCATGCCGCCAAATCAGATCTATTAAACATTGAGCCACAGTCTCTGCTTTGTGATCAGACACAGCGTACACTTCAGGCCATTTAGTTAAATAGTCCTGAAAAACTAAAGCATATCTCTTCCCACTTTCGCTTAAATCAAGCTCAACAAAATCCATACCAAGGCATTCAAATGGGCCTCCCACAGGAACACTAACTAGGAGTGGCTTACCCACAAAACTGCAACCCTGTACAGAAGCACAACTCACACAAGATTCACACTTTTTCAACACATCAGCATTCATACCTCTCCAGTAAAAGTAGCGTCCAATTCTCTTGCTCATTCTCTTCACAGAGAAATGACCTGCGAAGCTTCCATCGTGATGTTCATCCACAATCTTCTGGTGTAAGTGAGCTGGAACTACCAGTCGACGCTTGGCTGGAAATTCTCCTCCTTCATAGTAAAGAATTCCATCAACTAGAATAAAACCCTTCTTAGCTTGACCCACTACGTGTCTGGCAGCTTGTACATTATCTGGTAAGGACCTATCCTCTAAATAATTCATGAGCTGTACCAATTCCTGATCCTGTCTCTGTTCCTGACGAACAAGTTGTAACAGTGACTCATCACTCTCAGAAATCTGCAATACTGCGACCTCAGTAGCTGGTAGAGGAGCTCTGGAAAGACAATCAGCCACAACATTTGCTGATCCTGGTTTATATTCAATTTTCATCTTGGGCAAAAATCTAGATATTCTCAAGTACCATCTTGCGAGTAACCCTTTAGACTGGTTCTTCAAATGGGCAAGAAATGCACTGACCAGTGACTTGTGGTCAGTATACACAGTAAAGTCGTTACCCAACAGGTAAACCTCAAAATGCTCCACTGCATAAACAAGTGCAGCCACTTCTAGCTCAGTAGGGGCATAACTGGATTCAGCTACGTTAGTTTGTCTACTAGCATAGGCAATTGGATATCTTCTACCATCATCACTTTCTTGTTCTAATAAGGCTCCAAATCCTTTACCGCAAGCATCAGTCCACAAAAAGAAAGGTTTGTCTAAGTCAGGTGGATGTAAGAGGGGTGCTGAAACTAGCATCCTCTTGACTTCTTGGAAAGCTGACTCACACTGACTATCCCACACAAACGGTACTGTTGACCCTGTCTCCTTATCTTTCCTTGTCAATGCAGTGAGTGGTCTAGCTACCACGGCAAGGTTTGATAGATGGCGTCGATAAAAGTTCACCAATCCAAGAAAGCTCTTCACTTCTTTACAACAGGTTGGTGTAGAAAACTCTTTCACAGCTCTCACCTTACTATCATTTGGTCTTACTCCTTGTGGTGATAGGGTATGGCCCAGATATTTGATCTCTGATTGTGCAAATGCACACTTCTGAGGTTTCAGTCGTAAGCCTGCTTCCTGTAACCGATGTAACACTTTCTCAACATGAACAAGATGTTCCTCAAATGATTGGGACACTATTAGAAGGTCATCAAGGTATACAAAAACAAAACTCCAGTCACGACCACTAAATAACTTATTCATTAACCTTTGAAAGGTTGCTGGAGCATTAGTCAAACCAAATGGCATCCTTCTGTATTGGAATAATCCCAAGTGACAAGTAAACGCAGTCTTATCTCTAGAATCAGGTGCCATCTTAATCTGGTGATATCCCTTCATTAGATCTAGTGTGGTAAAGATCTTTCCTTTACATCTACCAACAGCATCAATTAGGTCGTCAATTCTAGGGATCGGATATTGATCAGGTATTGTCTTCTTGTTAATTCCACGATAATCAACACAAACTCTTAGGGAACCATCCTTTTTCCTGACTAAAACCAATCCTGAAGCAAAAGAGCTTCCTGAGGATTCAATACAACCTGTATCTAGTAAATGTTGTAACTCACTCTCAAGTTCATTGCGTAGAGCATATGGCAGTCTTCTTGGTGGAGACTTAACTGGTGTAGTGTCGCTCATGTCTATGGAGTGCTCTACCAAATCAGTTTCTCCAAGTTCCTTGTCTGTTAAAGCGAACACATCAAGCTTCTTCTTCATCAAATTAATAATGGCTACTCTCTGGTCAGGTGTACAGTTTCTGCCAACAGTTAATTGTGTCTTAAGGAGATTCTCACGGTCACCATTGCCCATGTTCACTACGGCAACAGTTCCAAAGGATTCATCTTTCCAAACATTGTCATCCATCTCAACTACAGAAACAGTATCAATAACTCCAATGACAGTACCTTTGGTGAGTACAACTGGCTCCACACCCCAATTAGTTACTGGAATGTTAAAATCACACTCTCCAGTCCAGTATCCTTCCATAAAGTCACAGCAATCACTGGCCAATACAGACTCATCAGGAGTCACTACTCCTACTTGGCTGCTTACATCTTCATCATCATTGGCACTCAGCTCTACACGAGCTACTCTAGTCTGTTGTGGTCCTAATCTCAGGGTTTGAGATAAAACAACTTGTCTTACCACTGCTGACTCTGCGTGACTGCTTGACATCACTGGCTGTCCGACGCTGTCAATTATCTTGTAGCCCAAATCCTCCATGGCATTAGTACCAAGGATCAAACAACAGTTCTGCAGTTCGCCCCTCCAAATAGGCTTTGAAGAGTCTAGAATATAGCAGGGTACACATTTAGAAACATTAGTACCTTCAATTGTGACCTGTAAGGCCACAATACCCTTAGCACCCAGTGATTCACCACCAGCACCCAAAGGTTGTCCATCTAGTTTGAAATTTCTTTCTCTACACTGTTCTATGGACCAGTTACTCTTCTGCTTAATGTGAGGTAGTAACTGCTGTCGAGCCAAAGAAACTTGTGCACCACTGTCTAAAAGAGCTCTTGTCTTAATTCCGTCAACCACAATGTCTACCTTATAAGTTGGGCCTTTCAGTGCCACTTGTAATGCTACTGCTTGAGTATCAGATTCAGATAATATTGTACGCATCCACATTTCATCATCCTGATCTACTCTGGACTCAGATTCTTCCTCAGTCTCCGGACTATCAACGTCAACCCTTAAGGATGATTTGGTTTTAGACTCTGTACAGTTCCTGGCTATGTGCCCTGTTTTCTGACACTTAAAGCACTTGACACCCTTCATGAACATCTCTACTTGGTTCTTAGGCTTTGTTGGAGTACTATTGCTACTATTCTTGTCTTGAGGGACCTTGCCAAACTTGTTGTAGACAGTTTCACTCTGCCTTTCCTTCTTTGGAATTCTCTCACCTGAACCACCCCGTCTAGCTCTCTCTTGAATAACTATCTCGGCACGCAGCAGTCTCTGTAGAAGTTCTTGTACAGAACCAGCAGGAATCTCTCCCAACTCTTTTTGGAGCTCTAGTGGAACCTTATTCCACAAAATAGATTCCAGGGTTTCATCATTTAACTTACGAGGTGCCATGCGCTGGTAATCACGCATTGCGTCCAGCAGACCTTGAGCTGACCCAAACTGACTGTACTGTAGATCCTGGCATCTCTGATAGGCCGTGCGTGGGTCGAGGTGAACACCATACTGTCCACGATAGATCTCCACTATCTTTGACCATGAAGCCTTGTCGCGTTCCTTCACAGTATGTTGCCATGTCGCCTTCGCAGGACCAGTCAAAAACCATGAGAACCAACGGGCACGTTGCTGGTTACTCCACCCACAGTCGTTGGTTGCTTCAGTAAAGTCTAACAGCCATATCTCAAAATCATCGTCACCCCGTTTGCCACTAAACTTGTCTATTCTGCTAGTAAGAGAACGAAATCCCGGTGGATGAGGGTCACACTTTCTGTTCTGTCTATTCGGCAGATGACCTCTCTGATTGCTACCACTAGCATAGGAGGCATCACTGCTAGAATCACTGCCATCACTGTCGTGGCTACCTTCTGTCTGGGTCACTGGTAAACTTGTATCTTCAGTGGGTTTTTCTGACCTTACGACCTTGTCCACAACTGGTTGTAATTCTGCACCTGCAATTTCAGCAGACGATTTGCCCTTTCCCCGAAATGACACCATTTGTTTAGTGAGGACCTGTATCTCGCCTTCCAGACTTGTCTGTCTGGTAATGAGATCTTTCTTCTCATCACGTAGCTCCATAACTAGAGCATTAAGTTCGTCGACACGTTGCGCGCTGGCCAGCCGCTCTTCGTGTCTAGCATCTTGCGTACGTGCAAGCTCAAACTCTGACATATGCAAACGATTTGTAATCGTGCCCTTTGCTCGACAAGGGATGCAAACATACAACACTGATTTAGACCGACACCCAACCAATGCATCATACAATTCATCGGTCAGCTTATCACTACGTTTTAAACAACCTACATGTTCCCACTTGTCGCAAAGGTCACACGCCATGGCCTTCTCTTCCTCCGTAACCTCTCTCTTACAGGATACGCAGGCGTCCATAGCTCCTTCACGTTCCTGTCTGCTTCTTCAGGATCTCGGTAGGACCTCCAAAGTTGTAGAACCCCAGTAGTACCTCCTACTCGAAGCCCAGGTGGCCGCAGCCGAGCCTCCGGTTGACACACAAAGTATATTATTTAATATTAGCAATCTTAATAAAATAATATAACTGAGTTCATTATCTATGATCCTAAGAAAAAGCAAACTGTCACTGAATAGAGTCGAGCTACAACTCCTGTTGGCCCTCCGCTCGACTGACTCTTCCAAACACCTCACGTGAGCCTATCGACTGTCCATCACGTGACCTCTTACAACTGTTTCAACAGTGCATAAATGTATGTAGCTAATAATATGCTACGCTGCTACTCCTGCAGCCTATTTCACTAGTCTAATTTTAGTGCATGAATGTTACAAAAGCTTAAAATGAAATTGTGACTAACTCTGGGAAAATTGGTCTTATCGCCCATGACAGCTGGTTTAAATTTTCACCAAGAATGCAAAGACACATAATAAACTATTAAATTTCATTACCAAAATCTGCTAGACTTTAGTGCTCTGCTTTTGCTGGTTACAATGGCAAGCTGTACAAGTGGTCTGGGGCGCTAATAGATCTCTGCCAGCCAGGGGATGGCTGTATGTGGCTGTACAGCTCTGTGGTGTTGAATTGACACCTGTGTTGTGAATGTCCTTTCATTTTAGTTAGTCTTAATACCTGAATGGCCCATAACTTTACTTAATTTTTTCCTCTTTAAATTTTTAATAACTTGTGCAGTGGTTACTCTTGATCATGAATCTAAGGAATTGGTGTAAAGTATGTGAAAATTTGGTATTCTCAACCATTGGTGAGCTACAACACACTGAATACATAAAACTGGCACTTCTTGATACTTTTAAATAGGTGATAAGACCAGTTTTCCCGCAATTATCATTATTACACTTTTTGTCTTGTTCTCTTTATAACTTATACATGATCCAGCCTGATTTGAGATTATCATATGGCTTAATACATTCAGCCACCAATTTTTCATCTCCAATATTATTGACTAACTTTGTCTGTCACTTTAACAAAAGAATCCGTGCTGTTATGCACAACTCTGTACTCTAGATGCGGAAAAATAGGCTGGATCCACTCCTTCCTATCTTCCCTGCCTTAATATTGATCACATTATTAAATAGAATCAAAAGTACTGGAACTAGTTGCAAACCTCTCAACCTTGATGCATACCTGGTCATGAGAAAGCCAGCCGCCCATCCCCATACAGCTATAAAATCTTACCATCTTTGTAATGGCAACAACATACATTTTTGTAAAAAAATGGTTTTGAATTAGGGGTCCAAATATTATGCCTGCATGCAACATAACTTTGAGCATATTGATGGGTTAAAAGAATCATGGCATTCTGAAGTAAATGAGCATAATTTGCATAATAATTATGCAAATTCACGCAAGTTGATACAGCAATCACCTACTCTAATAGAAATCTACTGCAACAGTAACTAAACATATATCTTGCCAGCTAAAACATTGCTTTTCTGTCTAATATAACAGCATACACTGTGAAAAATGAGGGATATAAGATGGTATTTCCAGTGGCTTATTGAATACAAAAAAGCTTGATATAACCTGTAGTATACTAACAATCACATGTAAGGCTTTAGTTAATGTGTTAAACATACTGAAACCACATATGTGATGGTATAGTGTGGGCATTATATTAGATATAAGCTATTTCAGGTATTGTGATAAATAAACTGAAACCATATATGCAATAGTATAGTATGGATTATACTAAAGTATAAGATGAGTATAATACAGGATTTATATTAAGGCTTATATGTATTCAATAAGCCACTGGAAATACCATATTATATCCCACCTTTTTCACAGTGATAATTACTATTTTATAAACATTATTAATTGCAATGTCTTTTTATAAAAATTAAGAATCAAGACACACGGTAGTGTGTCGTGCGGCCCAAGAAGCCGGCGCGCAACCCCGTGAGTATATTGACAGGAAGAAAGAAAACGCAATTTTCGCACCTCCGTAGCTCTGTGCTGCCTTGATGAAACAAGACAAATTTTGCTGTGTACATTCCCTCCAACCTCAGTACTCCACATTCCAAATTTGAGCGAAATCGCTTCTGGCATTCCTGAGATATGCGACTTCAAAAATTGGCTTAGTTTCTTCGTTTTTTTTCTTCTTCTTATTTTTCTTCCTCTTTTCGCACACTTACAAAACCTGCTATAAAACACGAACGCCTTATCCGATTGCCTTGAAATTTGGCACACAGAAGGGGGATATAAAGGCGCATCTCGTTACCAACTTTGGCTGGAATACCATAACAGGCAAAGAGTTATGAGCGATTATGCATGAAAAATAACACCAATATGTTGTCACGCCTACAGGGTAAACCGCGTATGGGAAGAAGCTGAAAATCGGTGGGTGAATAGGTTAACTATTGAACCTCAAACCTTTTGTGGTTGGAAAGAAATCGAGCTAAAAACCAGGAAGATACAGCGAAAAAATCAACAGTGTGTAACAATTACGCAATCGAGATTAGCTAATTTTTATTATTATTATTATTATTATTATGCTTGCCACGCCTACTAGATAAACCACTTGGAGTAATGCTTTGAAAATCGCTGTACGGATGGAGTTATCATCTTAGAAAGGCTCTTCAATGGTGTAGAAGAATCAGACTTAAAGCCACGGAGTTATAACACGAAATCCAACTTGGTGTAGCAAGTGCGAGATCGAGATACTCTAATAGAGCAGTCATCCTAATAGAGCAGTCATCCTAATAGAGCAGTCACCCTGAACAGAATTCAAGAGATCAGTTAGAAATAAGTAACCTGTATAGAGATCAGCTACAAACAAATCACCCTGTAGAGAGTTCAGCTACAAACAATTCACCCTGTTCAGACATCAGTTAGAAGAAGTTTTCTTGTAGAGAGTTCAGTTACAAACAAATCACCCTGTTGAAAGATCAGCTAGAAGATGTCACCTTATAGATAGTTCAGTTACAAAGAAACCACCATGTAGAGAATTCAGCTACAAACTGGTGACCCAGTAGATACATCAGCTAGAAGAAGTTACCTTGTAGAGAGTTGAGCTACAAAGAAACCATTCTGTAAAGAGCTCAGCTGCAAACAAATCACCTATACAGAATTCAGCTACAAACAAATCACCCTGTAGAGAGATCAGCTAGAAGAAGTTACCTTGTAGATAGTTCAGCTACAAACAAATCATCCTGTAGAGAGATCAGCTAGAAGAAGTTACTTTGTAGATAGTTCAGCTACAAACAATTCACCCTGTACAGAGCTCAGTTAAAAGAGGTTTCCTTGTAGAGAGTTCAGCTACAGACAAATCACCCTGTAGAGAGATCAGTTAGAAGAAGTTACCTTGTAGATCGTTCAGCTACAAACAATTCACCCTGTAAAGAGATCAGCTAGAAGAAGTTACCTTGTAGAGAGTTCAGCTACAAAGAAACCATCATGTAGAGAATTCAGCCGCAAACAAATCATGTATATAGAGTTCAGCTACAAACAAATCTCCCTGTAGAGAGATCAGCTAGAAGAAGTTTCCTTGTAGAGAGTTCTGCTACAAACAAATCACCCTGTAGAAAGATCAGCTAGAAGAAATCACCTTGTAGAGAGTTCCGCTTCAAAGAAACAATCATGTGAGAGTTCAGGTACAAACAAATTGTCCTGTAGAGAGATCAACTAGAAGAAGTTACCTTGTAGAGAGTTCAGCTACAAAGAAACCATCATGTAGATAGTTCAGGTACAAACAAATCACCCTGTAGAAAGATCAGCTACAGAAGAAATCACCTTGTAGAGAGTTCAGCTACAAAGAAACTATCATGTAGAGAGTTCAACTACAAACAAATCACCCTGTAGAAAGATCAGCTATAGAAGAAATCACCTTGTAGAGAGTTCAGCTACAAAGAAACCATCATGTAGAGAGTTCAGCTACAAACAAATCGGCCTGTAGAGAGATCAGCTAGAAGAAATTACCTTGTAGAGAGTTCAGCTACAAAGAAACCATCATGAAGAGAGTTCAGCTGCAAACAAATCACCTGTAGAGAGTTAAGCTACAAACAAATCTCCCTGTAGAGAGATCAGCTAGAAGAAGTTTCCTTGTAGAGAGTTCTGCTACAAACAAATCACCCTGTAGAAAGATCAGCTAGAAGAAATCACCTTGTAGAGAGTTCCGCTTCAAAGAAACAATCATGTGAGAGTTCAGGTACAAACAAATTGTCCTGTAGAGAGATCAACTAGAAGAAGTTACCTTGTAGAGAGTTCAGCTACAAAGAAACCATCATGTAGATAGTTCAGGTACAAACAAATCACCCTGTAGAAAGATCAGCTACAGAAGAAATCACCTTGTAGAGAGTTCAGCTACAAAGAAACTATCATGTAGAGAGTTCAACTACAAACAAATCACCCTGTAGAAAGATCAGCTATAGAAGAAATCACCTTGTAGAGAGTTCAGCTACAAAGAAACCATCATGTAGAGAGTTCAGCTACAAACAAATCGGCCTGTAGAGAGATCAGCTAGAAGAAATTACCTTGTAGAGAGTTCAGCTACAAAGAAACCATCATGAAGAGAGTTCAGCTGCAAACAAATCACCTGTAGAGAGTTAAGCTACAAACAAATCTCCCTGTAGAGAGATCAGCTAGAAGAAGTCACCTTGCAGGGAGTTCAGTTACAAAGAAATAAACCATGTAGACAGTTCAGCTGCAAACAAATCACCTGTAGAGAGTTCAGCTAGAAACAAGTCACCCTGTAGAGAGATCAGCTAGAAACAAGTCACCTTGTAGAGAGTTCAGCTAGAAGAAGTCACATTGTAGAGCTACAAAGAAACTACCATGTAGAGTTCAGCTGCAAACAAATCACCCTGTAGAGAACTCAGCTACAAACAAATCGCCCGGTAGAAAGATTAGCTAGAAGAAGTTACCTTATAGGGAGTTCAGCTACAAACAGATCACCCTGTAGAGAGTTCAGCTACAAACACATCACCCTGTAGAGAGTTCAGTTACAAAGAAACCATCATGTAGAGAGTTCAGCTGCAAAAAAATCAATCACTCTGTTGAGAGTTCAGCTAGAAGAAGTCACCTTGTAGAGAATTAAGCTGCAAATAAATCACCCTGTAGAGAATTCAGCTACAAACAAATCACCCTGTAGAAAGATCAGCTAGAAGTTACCTTCTAGAGAGTTCAGCTACAAAGAAACCACCATGTAGAGAGTTCAGCTGCAAAACAAATCACCTGTAGAGAGTTCAGCTAGAAACAAGTCACCCTGTAGAGAGATCAGCTAAAAACAAGTCACCCTGTAGAGAGTTCAGCTAGAAGAAGTCACATTGTAGAGAGTTCAGCTACAAAGAAACTACCACGTAGAGAGTTCAGCTGCAAACAAATCATCCTGTAGAGAGTTCAGCTAGAAGAAGTCACCTTTTAGAGAGTTCAGCTACAAAGCAACCACCATGTAAAGAGTTCAGCTGCAAAAAACTCAATCACCTTGTAGAAAGATCGGCTAGAAGAAGTTACCTTGTAGAGAGTTCAGCTACAAAGAAACCACCATGTAGAGAGTTCAGCTGCAAACAAATCACCTACAGAGAGTTCAGCTAGAAACAAGTCACCCTGTAGAAAGTTCAGCTAGGAGAAGTCACATTGTAGAGAGTTCAGCTACAATGAAACTGCCATGTAGAGAGTTCAGCTGCAAACAAATCACCCTGTAGAGAACTCAGCTACAAACAAATATGCAGTGTAAAAAGATCAGCTAGAAGAAGTTACCTTGTAGAGAGTTCAGCTACAACGAAACCACCATGTAGAGAGTTCAGCTACAAACAAATCACCTGTAGAGAGTTCAGCTAGAAACAAGTCACCCTGTAGAGAGATCAGCTAGAAACAAGTCACCTTGTAGAGAGTTCAGCTAGAAGAAGTCACATTGTAGAGAGTTCAGCTACAAAGAAACCACCATTTAGAGAGTTCAGCTGCAAACAAATCACCCAGTAGAAAGTTCAGCTATGAACAGATCACCCTGTTGAGAGTTCAGTTAGAAACAAGGAATCCTGTAGAGAGATCACATAGAAGTATCGCCTTGTAGAGAGTTCAGCTACAAACAAATCACCTGTAGAGAGTTCAGCTACAAACAAATCACCCTGTAGAGAGATCAGCTAGAAGAAGTCACCTTGTAGAGAGTTCAGCTATAAAGAAACTACCATGTAGAGAATTCCGCTGCAAACAAACACCCTGTAGAGAACTCAGCTACAAACAAATCACCCTGTAGAAAGATCAGCTAGAAGAAGTTACCTTGTAGGGATTTCAGCTACAAACAAATCACCCTGTAGAGAATTCAGCTACAAAGAAACCATTCTGTAAAGAGCTCAGCTGCAAACAAATCACTTGTACAGAATTCAGCTACAAACAAATCACCCTGTAGAGAGATCAGCTAGAAGAAATTACCTTTTAGATAATTCAGCTACAAACAAATCACCCTGTAGAAAGATCAGTTAGAAGAAGTTACCTTGGAGAAAGTTCAGCTACAAAGAAACCATTTTGTAAAGAGCTCAGCTGCAAACAAATCACCTGTACAGAATTCAACTACGAACAAATCACCCTGTAGAGAGATCAGCTATAAGAAGTTACCTTGTAGATAGTTCAGCTACAAACAAATCTCCCCGTAGAGAGATCAGCTAGAAGAAATTACCTTGTAGAGAGTTCAGCTACAAAGAAACCACCATGTAGAGAGTTCAGCTGCAAAGAAATCACCCTGTAGAAAATTCTGCCTGAAACAAATTGCCCTGTAGAAAGATCAGTTAGAAGAAGTTACCTTTTAGAGAGTTCAGCTACAAAGAAACCATTCAGTAAAGAGCTCAGCTGCAAACAAATCACCTATACAGAATTCAGCTACAAACACATCACCCTGTAGAGAGATCAGCTAGAAGAAGTTACCTTGTAGATCGTTCAGCTACAAACAATTCACCCTGTAGAGAGAGCAATTAGAAGAAGTCACCTTGTAGAGTGTTCAGTTACAAAGAAACCACCATGGAGATTTCTGTAATCAATATAATATTATGTGACCGGATTTGCAAAAAGGGGTCTTCCACACACATCCAATTCGGTAAACGTTGGAGACCATAACTCAGTGTTAAAGTAACATATGAACCTGAAATTTCACCATGTATTCAGCTATAGTGGTGCTCACCACTGCCCAAAATTCAAGGCAATAGCTCTTTCGAATCTGAAGTTATCAATTGTCAAAGTTGGCAAATTGGATGCGTGTGGAAGACCCCTTTTCGCAAATCCGGTCACATATGTATTATACAGTATATATAATTTGTACATTTACTGATAAACTATTTAAAGTACATCTACTTCATCTTTTCTTCTTCCTGTAGTAAAGAAAAAAACATAGGTTAAAAAAGTCCCAAAGCTGGCCATAGGCCGGCTTTGGGGTATACAAATACAAAAAGAAATGAAATCTAATCCAAAACAGCCAAGCTGTAAAAAAAGTGTGCGGCCCTCAGAAAGGCTATGGTGAAAAAAGATGTGAAATCCAAGGTGGCGGCCAAGAAATGGCTGTGATGGTAGGTTAATGGTAAAAATTTTAATAATGACAATTTAGGTAAATTTTGTGAAGCGGCACAAAAATTCACCTGAATTGTCGTTATTAAAATTTTTACCATTAACCTACCATCACAGCCATTTCTTGGCCGCCACCTTGGATTTCACATCTTTTTTCACCATAGCCTCTCTGAGGGCTGCACACTTTTTTTACAGCTTGGCTGTTTTGGATTAGATAATTAATTTATTGAAAATAATGAGTTCATTTTGGGAATAATAAAAGCATAATGAGGAGAAATTCAGTGATGAAAATTTGAAGCATAATTCTCCTAGCTATGTGGGTGAATACTGCTGTTTACCGTTGCTTATATATAATAATCATGTCTATTATGCTACAATGTAGCCAACTCTATGATAAGCACTTACTATATTTTTGCTCCAGCATTAAATCATGTGATATCAAGACACACGGTAGTGTGTCGTGCGGCCCAAGAAGCCGGCGCGTAACACCCGTGAGTATATTGACAGGAAGAAAGAAAACGCAATTTTCGCACCTCCGTAGCTCTGTGCTTCCATGATGAAACAAGACGATTTTTGCTGTGGACATTCCCTCCAACTGCAGCACTCCACATTCCAAATTTAAGCGAAATCGCTTCGCGCGTTCCCGAGATATGCGACTTCAAAAATTGGCACAGTTTCTTCGGGTTTTTTTTCTTCTTATTTTTCTTTTTCTTGTCGCACACTTACAAAAACTGCTATAAAACGCGAACGCCATATCCGATTGCCTTGAAATTTGGCACAAAGAAGAGGGATATAAAGGCGTATCTCGGTACCAACTTTGGCTGGAATACGATAAACAGGCAAAGAGTTATGAGCGATTATTCACGAAACATAACACCAATATGTTGTCACGCCTACAGGGTAAACCGCGTATGGGAAGAAGCTGAAAATCGGTGGGTGAATAGGTTAACTATTGAACCTCAAACCTTTTGTGGTTTGAAAGAAATCGAGCTAAAAAACAGGAAGATACAACGAAAAAACCAACAGTGTGTAACAATTACGCAATCGAGATTAGCTAATGAAAAAAAAACGACTGCTTGCCACGCCTACCAGATAAACCGCTTGGGGTAATGCTTTGAAAATCGTTGTACAGATGGAGTAATCATCTTAGAAAGGCTCATCAATGGTGTAGAAGAATCAGATTTAAAGCCACGGAGTTATAACACGAAATCCAACTTGGTGCAGCAAATGCGAGATCGAGATACTCTAATAGAGCAGTCATCCTAATAGAGCAGTCACCCTGAAGAGAATTCAAGAGATCAGCTAGAAAAAAGAAACCTGTATAGAGATCAGCTACACACAAGTCACCCTGTAGAGAGATCAGCTAGAAGAAGTTACCTTGTAGGGAGTTCATGCAACTATGGAAAGGGATAGTTCAGCTAGAAAAAATCACCTTGTAGAGTTCAGCTACAAAGAAACCACCATGTAGAGAGTTCAGCTACAAACAAATCGCCCTGTGGAGAGATCAATAGAAGAAGTTACCTTGCAGAGAGTTCAGCTACAAAGAAACCATCATGTAGAGAGTTCAGCTACAAACAAATCTCCCTGTAGAGAGATTAGCTAGAAGAAGTTACCTTGTAGAGAGTTCAGCTACAAAGAAACCATCATGTAGAGAGTTCAGCTACAAACAAATCTCCCTGTAGAGAGATCAGCTAGAAGAAGTTACCTTGTAGAGAGTTCAGCTTCAAACAAATCACCCTGTAGAAAGATCAGCTAGAAGAGGTCACCTTGTAGAGAGTTCAGTTACAAAGAAACCACCATGTAGAGAGCTCAGCTACAAACTAGTGACTTTGTAGAGACATCAGCTAGAAGAAGTTACCTTGTAGAGAGTTAGCTACAAAGAAACCATTCTTTAAAGAGCTCAGCTGCAAACAAATCACCTGTACAGAATTCAGCTACAAATAAATCACCCTGTAGAAAGATGAGCTAGAAAAAGTTACCTTGTAGAGAGTTCAGTTACAAAGAAACCAACATGTAGAGAATTCAGCTACAAACTAGTGACCCTGTAAAGACATCAGCTAGAAGAAGTTACCTTGAGAGAGTTCAGCTACAAGAAACCATTATTTAAAGAGCTCAGCTGCAAACAAATCACCTATATACAGAATTCAGCTACAAACAAATCACCATGTAGAGAGATCAGCTAGAAGAAGTTATCTTGTAGATAGTTCAGCTACAAGCAAATCACCCTGTAGAGAGATCAGCTAGAAGAAGTTTACTTGTAGAGAGTTCAGCTACAAAGAAACCATTCTGTAAAGAGCTCAGCTGCAAACAAATCACCTGTACAGAATTCAGCTACAAACAAATCACCCTGTAGAGAGATCAGCTAGAAGAAATTACCTTGTAGATAGTTCAGCTACAAGCAAATCACCCTGTAGAAAGATCAGTTAGAAGAAGTTGCTTTGTAGAGAGTTCAGCTACAAAGAAACCGTAAAGAGCTCAGCTGCAAACAAATCACCTGTACAGAATTCAGCTACAAACAAATCACCCTGTAAAGAGATCAGCTAGAAGAAGTTACCTTGTAGATAGTTCAGCTACAAACAAATCTCCCTGTAGAGAGATCAGCTAGAAGAAATTACCTTGTAGAGAGTTCAGCTACAAAGAAACCATCGTGTAGAGAGTTCAGCTGCAAAGAAATCACCACTGCCCAAATTTCAAGGCAATAGCTCTTTCCAATCTGAAGTTATCAATTGTCAAAGTTGGCAAATTGGATGTGTGGAAGGCCCCTTTTCGCAAATCCGGTCACATATGTATTATATGTGACCGGATTTACGAAAAAGGGTCTTCCACACACATCCAATTCTATGAACTTGAATGACCATACCTTTGTGCTCAAAGAAGATACTAACCTGAAATTTTGTTCATGTATTAACCTATGTTGTTACTCATCACTGTCCAAATTTCAAGGCAATACTATTTTCCTATCTGACATTATGAACTGCCAAAGTTCGTAAATTGGATGTGTGTGGAAGACCCCTTTTCGCAAATCCGGTCACATATATATAATTTGTACATTTACTGATAAAATATTTAAAGTACATCTACTTCATCTTTTCTTCTTCCTGTAGTAAAGAAAAAAAACATAGGTTAAAAAAGTCCCAAAGCTGGCCATAGGCCGGCTTTGGGGTATACAAATACAAAAAGAAATGAAATCTAATCCAAAACAGCCAAGCTGTAAAAAAAGTGTGCGGCCCTCAGAAAGGCTATGGTGAAAAAAGATGTGAAATCCAAGGTGGCGGCCAAGAAATGGCTGTGATGGTAGGTTAATGGTAAAAATTTTAATAATGACAATTCAGGTAAATTTTGTGAAGCGGCACAAAAATTCACCTGAATTGTCATTATTAAAATTTTTACCATTAACCTACCATCACAGCCATTTCTTGGCCGCCACCTTGGATTTCACATCTTTTTTCACCATAGCCTTTCTGAGGGCCGCACACTTTTTTTACAGCTTGGCTGTTTTGGATTACATTAGTCTTAACTTCTAGTGCAGTGAAATCACCTCTCATTTCTTGCATAATCAGTATCATTATACAGCAAAGTGGATTCAGTGCTCAGCACATCATTATTGCCTGAATTTGATTATCTGCACAATCTCAGAATATAATATATGTGACCCGGTCTGCGAAAAGGGCTCTTATAGCCTTTCCAATTGCATATATATGGTAACCCATAACTTGACTGGTGAATATGGTACAAGCCTACAATTTGGTCACTCAACAACCCTAACCTGGCAGTAGCTGTGGGTGTAATTACATGGTGATAGCTTTAGTAGATTAGGAGTTATGATTAGCCAAACATGGATAATTGGAAAGGCTATAAGAGCCCTTTTCGCAGACCGGGTCACATATTGTTTTTGAAAATTTCCTGGATAAATCATATGAAAATCAAGACACACGGTAGTGTGTCGTGCGGCCCAAGAAACCGGCGCGTAACACCCGTGAGAGGAAGAAAGAAAACGCAATTTTCGCACCTCCGTAGCTCTGTGCTGCCTTGATGAAACAAGACGATTTTTGCTGTGGACACTCCCTCCACCTTCAGCACTCCACATTCCAAATTTGAGCGAAATCGCTTCAAGCATTCCCGAGATATGCGACTTCAAAAATTGGCTTAGTTTCTTCGTTTTTTTTTCTTATTATTTTTCTTCCTCTTTTCGCACACTTACAAAAACTGCTATAAAACGCGAACGCTATATCCGATTGCCTTGAACTTTGGCACACTGAAGGAGGACATAAAGGCGCATCTCTGTACCAACTTTGGCTGGGATACCATTAACAGGAAAAGAGTTATGATCGATTATTCACGAAAAATAACACCAATATGTTGTCACGCCTACAGGGTAAACCGCGTATGGGAAGAAGCTGAAAATCGGTGGGTGAATAGGTTAATTATTGAACCTCAAACCTTTTGTGGTTTGAAAGAAATCAAGCTAAAAACCAGAAAGATACAACGAAAAAACCAACAGTGTGTAACAATTACGCAATCGAGATTAGCTAATAAAAAACGACTACTTGCCACGCCTACCAGATAAACCGCTACGGCGAATGCTTTGAAAATCGCTGTATAGAAGGAGTAATCATCTTAGAAAGGCTCTTCAATGGTGTAGAAGAATCAGAGTTAAAGCCACGGAGTTATAACACGAAATCCAACTTGGTGCAGCAAGTGCGAGATCGAGAGAGAGAACCATCATTAATAATTGATGAGAAAACATGTATGATTACGAACAAATTATATATTATGTGTCCTCGGACAACATGCGACCACATGTCTGACCAACAGTGGACAGCAGTGGGCATGGCAAGGAAAAAAAATTATAATTTGGATTCATTCCAAATTTATGCATAAGCTGCCGTCATCTTTCAGTTCCAAGTTTCAATTTACATTGACTGAACGTCGCCGTTTTCATACGGCTATTCAGATTTTTAAATCTTTACATCGAATTTCTCCTCCTTATTTACATGATATATTTCAGTTTTCGAAGGATGTTACTGGTCATCTTAGTCGTAATGTTAAACGTTTATTTGTTCCTAGAGTGTTTACCAACTATGGCAAACGAACTTTTTTCTACCGAGGAACTGTTTTATGGAACAACCTTAAGTCCACTGTTACTGGGGCTGCCACTTTGTCGTCATTTCGTAATTATTATCTTAATTCTTAATTCCTGTGTAATTTTGTCTATGTATCCTTAGTTGTGTATGTATGTTTGTTTGTTGTTTTTTTTTGTATATTATTAGTTATTGTATGTGTCTATTGTATGTTTGTTCAGGGCTCCACTGAAAATCAGTTTTACTGAGTGGACTCCCTGCTTAAAAATTACAATTACAATTACAATTACAATTCAGGTACAAAACTAAAGTTACAGCTTAAATTATATACAGATTAAAAACAGTCCGGGTTGATTGTCCATTCTTTAGAGTTCCTACCATAAAATATTCTCTGTGAAGCAGAAATTGAGGCACTGGCCATCTTGAACAAAAGATTTCTAGCACTTCCTTTGGAAAATAGGGATACTTGCCGGGTAAAATTTATCACATCCTTAATTGCAGCAATAGAACTAGGTTGAAAATGGCCCAAAACACTGACTTCCACAGTTCTGTAGCAGTGAGGAATCTTCAAACGATCCAATTCAGCCAAAAGCTGTACATACTCAGGTTTATAAAGTTTGCGGTTGTGTGCAGACTCCAAATGATGTATTGAGTCCAATGGACATGTAAGCTCTATAATGCCCATCGATGCAGAGTGTCTGTTATAGCTGACAACATCGGGTCTGTAAGGAGTGACTAAGACATTGGAGGGGATGGTTTCAGGAGGAGAGTCATTAAAACGATGTCCCTGCAGGTCCGCATAGACACTGACCATCTGGCAATCAGAAAAGAGAGTAATTAACTGAGAAATTAAAGTGAACAGTACTTGATTATGTCTATAGGTGTACCTTTGTTGGGATAGTGCTACTGGGCAACCACCTAAAATATGAGCGGTAGTTGGCCGGTTAGAGTCACAAAGGGTACACTTGGCACCACACTGTATGTGCCAGCGATGCAGGTTAACAGCAGTAGGTAGAGTGTCCGAAGATGCTCTTAACAAGAAAGAAAGTTGTCCAGGGTGAAATCCAGTCATTAACTTATTCCATGTTCTGCAGCTAGTTTCTAACCTAGCAGAATCTAAAATTTGCATTGCACAGTGAGTTGATTGAGATGGGCTTCACTGTCAGAAGTAATTTTACTATATAGTCAAATCATCGTTAGCTCTCTTGTAAAGAGACCGTGCTGATGGCATATCGGACAATTGGCTTTGGGCAGCCGACAATATGGAATAATCTTGATTCTGGAACTGCAGAAAATCATTACCAAGATGGAGATGCAAGCCCAATTCCTGCAGCTGAGGATCAGATGATGCACAGATACATGAAAGCAAACTAAGTTTTTCCTCTCTTGACACACAAGAGACACTGGGGCAACAAATTTCCGGATAGTATAAGATTACCCGAGTAGCATTCCTTGGAAGCTGTAACCATTTCTTAAGATAACGAGTGACCATAGATTCGAGTTGTTTAATAGTATGGTTAGTGATTGCATCAACACATAGATGGAATCTTAACAGTGACAAGATGTAATTCCTATAAATCCAGAGCTTATACTCTCCTACTCTAATAGAGCAGTCATCCTAATAGAGCAGTCACCCTGAAGAGAATTCAAGAGATCAGCTAGAAACAAGTAACCTGTATAGAGATCAGCTAGAAACAAGTCACCCTGTAGAGAGATCAGCTACAAATAATTCACCCTGTAGAGAGATCATCTAGAAAAATTTACCTTGTAGGGAGTTCATGCAACTATGGAAAGGGATAGTTCATGATCAGCTAGAAGAAATCACCTTGTAGAGTTCAGCTACAAAGAAACTACCATGTAGAGAGTTTAGCTGCAAACAAATCACCTGTAGAGAGTTCAACTACAAACAAACCTCCCTGTAGAGAAATCAATAGAAGAAGTTACCTTGTAGAGAGTTCAGCTACAAAGAAACCATCATGTAGAGAGTTTAGCTGCAAACAAATCACCAGCAGAGAGTTCAGCTACAAACAAATCTCCCTGTGGAGAGATCAGCCAGAAGTTTCCTTGTAGAGAGTTCAGCAACAAACAAATCACCCTGTAGAGAGATCAGCTAGAAGAAGTCACCTTGCAGAGAGTTCAGTTACAAAGAAACCATCATGTAGAAAGTTCAGCTACAAACTAGTGACCTTGTAGAGACATCAGCTAAAAGAAGTTACCTTATAGAGAGTTCAGCTACAGAGAAACTATCATGTAGAGAGTTCAGCTGCAAACAAATCACCTGTAGAGAGTTCAGTTACAAAGAAACCATCATGTAGAGAGTTCAGCTGCAAACAAAACACCTGTAGAGAGTTCAGCTACAAACAAATCTCCCTGTAGAGATATCAGCTAGAAGAAGTTTCCTTGTAGAGAGTTCAGCTACAAACAAATCACCCTGTAGAAAGATCAGCTAGAAGAAGTTACCTTGTGGAGAGTTTAGTTACAAAGAAATCATTATGTAGAGAGTTCAGCTGCAAACAAATCACCTGTAGAGAGTTCTGCTACAAACAAATCTCCCTGTAGAGAGACCAGCTAGAAGAAGTTACTTTGTAGAGAGTTCAGCTACAAAGAAACCATCATGTAGAAAGTTCAGCTGCAAACAAAACACCTGTAGAGAGTTCAGCTACAAACAAATTACCCTGTAGAAAGATCAGCTAGAAGGAGTCACCTTGTAGAGAGTTCGGTTACAAAGAAACCATCATGTAGAGAGTTCAGCTACAAACTAGTGACCTTGTAGAGACATTAGCTAAAATAAATTACCTTGTACAGAGTTCAGCTACGAAGAACCATCATGTAGAGAGTTCAGCTGCAAACAAATCACCTGTAGACAGTTCAGCTACAAACAAATCTCCCTGTAGAGAGATCAGCTAGAAGAAGTTACATTGTGGAGAGTTCAGCTTCAAAGAAACCATCATGTAGAGAGTTCAGCTGCAAAGAAATCACCTGTAGAGAGTTCAGTTACAAACAAATCTCCCTGTAGAGAGATCAGCTAGAAGAAGTTTCCTTGTAGAGAGTTCAGCTACAAACAAATCACCCTCTAGAAAGATCAGCTAGAAGAAGTCACCTTGTAGAGAGTTCAGTTACAAAGAAACCACCATATAGAGAGTTCAGCTACAAACTAGTGACCCTGTAGAGAGTTCAGTTACAAAGAAACCATCATGTAGAGAGTTCAGCTACGAACTAGTGACCTTGTAGAGACATCAGCTAGAAAAGTTACCTTGTAGAGAGTTCAGCTGCAAACAAATCTCCCTGTAGAGAGATCAGCTAGAAGAAGTTACCTTGCAGAGAGTTCAGCTACAAACAAATCACCCTGTAGAAAGATCAGCTAGAAGAAGTCACCTTGTAGAAAGTTCAGTTACAAAGAAACCACCATGTAGAGAGTTCAGCTACAAACTAGTGACCTTGTAGAGACATCAGCTAGAAAAGTTACCTTGTAGAGAGTTCAGCTGCAAAGAAATCACCTGTAGAGAGTTCAGCTATAAACAAATCACCCTGTAGAGAGATCAGCTAGAAGAAATTACCTTTTAGAGAGTTCAGTTACAAAGAAACCACCATGTAGAGAGTTCAGCTTCAAAGAAATCACCCTGTAGAAAATTCAGCCACAAACAAATTGCCCTGTAGAAAGATCAGTTACCTTGTAGAGAGTTCAGCTACAAAGAAACCATTCTGTAAAGAGCTCAGCTGCAAACAAATCACCTGTACAGAATTCAGCTACAAACAAATCACCCTGTGGAGAGATCAGCTAGAAGAAGTTACCTTGTGGAGAGTTCAGTTACAAAGAAACCATCATGTAGAGAGTTCAGCTGCAAACGAATCACCTGTAGAGAGTTCAGCTACAAACAAATCTCCCTGTAGAGAGATCAGCTAGAAGAAGTTACCTTGTAGAGAGTTCAGCTACAAAGAAACCATCATGTAGAGAGTTCAGCTGCAAACAAATCACCTGTAGAGAGTTCAGCTACAAACAAATCTCCCTGTAGAAAGATCAGCTAGAAGGAGTCACCTTGTAGAGAGTTCAGTTACAAAGAAATCATCATGTAGAGAGTTCAGCTACAAACTAGTGACCTTGTAGAGACAATCGCTAAAAGAAATTACCTTGTAGAGAGTTCAGCTACAAAGAACCATCATGTAGAGAGTTCAGCTGCAAAGAAATCACCTGTAGAGAGTTCAGCTATAAACAAATTGCTCTGTAGAGAGATCAGCTAGAAGAAATTACCTTTTAGAGAGTTCAGTTACAAAGAAACCACCATGTAAGAGAGTTCAGCTTCAAAGAAATCACCCTGTAGAAAATTCAGCCACAAACAAATTGCCCTGTAGAAAGATCAGTTAGAAGAAGTTACCTTGTAGAGAGTTCAGCTACAAAGAAACCATTCTGTAAAGAGCTCAGCTGCAAACAAATCACCTGTACAGAATTCAGCTACAAACAAATCACCCAATGTGGAGAGATCAGCTAGAAGAAGTTACCTTGTAGATAGTTCAGCTACAAACAAATCACCCTGTAGAGAGATTAGCTAGAAGAAGTTACCTTGTAGATTGTTCAGCTACTAACAATTCACCCTGTAGAAAGGGCAGCAAGAAGAAGTCACCTTGTAGAGTGTTCAGTTACAAAGAAACCACCATGGAGAGTTCTGTAATAAATATATGTATTATATGTATAATTTGTACATTTATTGATAAAATCAGATATTTAAAGTACATCTGCTTCATCTTTTCTTCTTCCTATGGTAAAGAAAAAAAAGACAGGTTAAAAAAGTCCCAAAGCCAGCCTATGGTATACAAATACAAAAAGAAATGAAATCTAATCCAAAACAGCCAAGCTGTAAAAAAACAGTGCGGCCCTCAAAAAGGCTATGGTGAAAAAAGATGTGAAATCCAAGGTGGCGGCCAAGAAATGGCTGTGATGGTAGGTTAATGGTAAAAATTTTAATAACGGCAATTTAGGTGATTTTTTTGCCAAGACCAAACGGCACAAATATTCACCTGAATTGTCATTATTAAAATTTTTACCATTAACCTACCATCACAGCCATTTCTTGGCCGCCACCTTGGATTTCACATCTTTTTTCACCATAGCCTTTTTGAGGGCCGCACTGTTTTTTTACAGCTTGGCTGTTTTGGATTAGATATTTTTATACAAAAGATTTTTGCATGGAAATAAAAGTCATAAAAATACTACTGTCACATGTCCAAGTTGCTGAAAAACATTTCCCAGGTTACAAACTTTAGCTATAGTATAATTAAATTGATTAATGTACATACTTAAAGCTTAAAATATGCCACACTGCTTTTTGCCAGTTGATTCAATTGCCTGTTAGTATAGTTCCCTAGCAACTACACTCCTCTTGTACACTTTGCTATGGTATCATCTTTTTAGTCCGGTAGGCAAATGCAAAAAAAATGGCCATGTACCCAGAAAAAATTGATATAAAAGAAGTTTTGGTATCATTCTGTGTGAAATTTAATGGAGAATAACATATCCAAAATCCCAAAAAAATCCATGTTGGGGAAAGTTTTTTACTGTTACATTGTTTAAATGTTTGCATGTAATTTCTGTAACAAACGGTTGACAGCTGGTGTCTAATAGAATAGTAATCACCAGCTACATTTTATTTGTTGAGTTGATATTTGAGGAAAAATGGATCGCAAGCACAGTACTATGGTTGTGCATATGTATTAGTTTGGAACTGGCAAGTCTAAGTGATAGCTGGTGAAAATAAATTTGTACATGTACATGCAGTGCTTAAAGGACCCTCCATGTATAGTACACTCTACATTTAACCTACTTATGATGGACAGCTTCTGAGGTTCCTGTGAACTTCTATATATGATTACAATTTTACATCCAAAAACAGTAAAATTTCAATCCTCTTGCTCCTTCCAACAACTTCATCTCTTATATTCTATCTTAAAGAAACATGCAAATCTCACGTATATGACCAGCACATTCATGAGATTGAACATGCCACTTTTATATGCACCCATCACAATTAACTCATGAAGCTACTATCTTTTATAAGCCTTTGGCTTTTCTTTTATCTACTAAGTGAGGGATGAGTATTTGGTAGTTTTAGGTTTGCTTCATTGTTGTCTGGGATTTTCATTGCTTTGATCAGCTATCCACTGTATTTGTAGGGTCATTGGTGTATACACTAGGGCTCCACTGCAAAAGATTTAGTGAGTACGGAGTCCCTTGTCTTAGTAATGTTTGGGCACTCTCTCTTTGATGGTCCTTATGAATATTTTAATATTGGTATAACAATTATGGTAAATTTTATATCGATGCATCTGTATAATCATGCACATTCCTACTGGAAATCTCAGTGAACAAAGCATAATATGTGATAGTTGTACATGGCAGATTACATAATGATTTTAATGCAGAAATGCTAGCAGCAATTTTGTTAACAATAGTGTGAGTACCTCTCAGGGGCGGATCCAGAGTTTGGAAAGAGGGGGGGCACCTTTCTGAAAAACAGTTGAAGACCAAAAAAAAAAAAAAAAAAAAAAAAAGGTCTCGACAATAATAGCTAGTTATCCTTACCAACTATATCACGTCTGTTATGTAAAATAAAATCCTATTTATAGCTTCATAGGTAAACTACATTGCCTCATGAACATTGTGACTGCTTTATTAGAGTAACTGACTGCTCTATTAGAGTATCTCGATCTTGTATGCAATTTCTTGAAGGGGGGGGGGGGGGGGGCATTTGCCACAAATGCCCCATCCTGGATCTGCCATTGCCTCTCCTATACCAGATGTCTCAAGGTACATACCCACCCACGTCGTCAAGTGCTAGGGACCCGCCGATTATGCTCATAATTTTACCTATTATGCTATGTTGCACTGCTCAAAAATTTACCTATTATGCCTACATTTATGCTCAATACTTACCTATCATGCTCAAATTATGCCCAACTATTTATGCCTCAGTTCTCATGCTCTGCTAATAATTTCCAGTTTATGGATAAATAATAAGTACCTGAAGCACAAACTTACTTGTCAAAATGCATATCACAGAAAAAATCGATATACTCTAATAGAACAATCAGCTATGTGATTGCTCTATTAGAGTTACTAACTGTTCTATTAGAGTATATCGATCTTTCTGCGATTGCTATTTTTATAAGCAAGAATTCATACTGTTACAAAATATTCTACCTATTATGCTAGCATTATGCTCAATGCTTTCAGGTACCTATTATGCTCATAATTATGCCAGCATAATCGGCGGGTCCCTATTAAGTGCACATGTCTTTCAAATGTGTTACTGTAAATGCGTGATCAGCTTCACTTCCCAGGAACCATAGTAAGGGATTTGACTATTATACAATGAAATTCCCTATGGCAATCACATGGCATCATTCGACATCACATCCTCACTTATGTACTTGGGCTACTGTAGGGGCGTTGTTTGAATACAGTTAGGGTTTCCAATGTAAAAATTCGACTTCTTCAAAATAATTTGCTAACTGCTGTTATATGTTGGACTAACTCTCACTTGAATACAGCTGCAGTGGAAATAAATTCCATTGCCTTCTTGGGGTAGAAATCGATCGAAAGATCTGCAAAATCCGACATCACGAGTCATAAATCTCAGAAGCCTAGATCCTTTATCGCATACTGGAGTTCAACCTTCCTCTGTGAGTAAACCTTCACCTAAAAGCATTGGTAGTTTGATTAGTGAGGTGGGTTTCTTCTCGCTGCATTATTTGAGCACGATTTTGGGCTCCAAAAATGGGTTTTCGTCTACGGACACCAAACGATTGATAGCCCAAACTTCCTCACACCACAGTAGTAATCATCCATCGACAAAGAAGTCACATACGAAGTATGGTTAAGTTGTGACGTCTCTAACCATCTGGGTGAGCGTGATATAGGGCAAAATTTGCCGAAAATCACACCTTGACTACATAACTTGCCCACTCAGCTGCTTAAAAATAGAAATCTTGACGTAAAACAACTGTATGATCCATAAAGTATAACTAATAGCGAAGTTATCGTCGCTGCAATTCAGCTACAAACGCACTTAGCCTAGTTCAATCAGGCTCATGTGACTAGGCTTGGGTGTGGTCAACAATGATACACTGCTATAGTTATAGTGTTTATTATGCAATATTTGTATTGAGGGATAAAGTGACAGTTGTTGTAGCACTGCATAAGACATCCGAGGACATCAAGCGTTTAGATTACAGAAATCATGCGAGCTTAATTGTAATTTTCTTAGCGCCATTAAATTTTATTTTACGATTCCTGACGACGATAACCTCACTTCTAGCCGTACTTTAGGGATCACACAGTTGTTTTACGTCAAGATTTCTATTTTTAAGCAGTTGAGTGGGCAAGTTATGTAGTCAAGGTGTGATTTCCGGTTAAGTTTGCTCTATATCAGGCTCACCCAGATGGTTAGAGACGTCACAACTTAATCATACTTCGTATGTGACTTCTTTGTCGATGGATGATTACTACTGTGGTGTGAGGAAGTTTGGGCTAACAATCGTTTGGTGTCCATAGACGAAAACCCATTTTGGAGCTCAAAATCGTGCTCAAATGATGCAGTGACAGGAAATCTACCTCACTAACCAAACTACCAATGCTTTTAGGTGAAGGTTTACTTACAGAGGAAGGTTGAACTCCAGTATTGCGATAAAGGATTTAGGCTTCTGAGAGTTACAGCTCATAATGCCGGATTTTGCAGATATTTCGATCGATTTCTACCCCAAGAAGGCAATGAAATTTATTGCCACTGCAGCTGTATTCAAGTGAGAGTTAGTCCAACATGTAACAGCAGTCAGCAAATTATTTTGAAGAAGTAGAATTCGTACATTGGAAACCCTAATACAGTAGAACACGATAATGATAATTATATACTTACTATGACCATAACACATATGCTCAGAAGCCATGGTTAGCTACATTCATTCTCTATTGTTCTTGTAAGGGGAGAGGAGGGGAATGGAGAAACTCATTATTTTTATGGAAAGTTAAGTTGATAATACATATTGGTCGATAATCGGTCACTGACACTATATATTGCTGTTTATCTACTGCTTGAAAGCGTTGTGTTGTTTCTTTATTTGAAAATGTTTGTTGTAAGTTTACTGTCTTTAGATATTCACTTCCTGTTACGAATACGTGAATGATTGCATTAAACTTTAGCCTGTGTAACATGCAATCATAAAAAGTAGTTACGTATGTAACTATAAGCATCAATCTTGTTATAGCTATATACACAATGATCAAAATATTGATCATGCTTTTCTTTTTGTCATTTTCAAATAAAACTGCAGAGCAAGCTAGGGTGTGTACTATTTCTCAAGATCAGAATATGTAGGTGAGACTCAGTACATCTTCAATATCAAATTACCAGAATGATTTTATTGCAAAAAATGGCACCATAGGACCTGTGATTAAATCAGTTTTTGGAGAGGTAAACCGTGAGCAATATAAATGATGAAGGCACATACTGTAGCCAGGGCCGCCCAGAAAAATTAAGGGGCCCAGGGCAAAGAGTTAAAGTGGGGCCCCAGAAGCAAGGAGGTTTCCATTCTAAATAACAACTTCACCCAAACTGTAAGTTGAAAACCAAAAAAAAAAAAGGGTCACAACCTGCTGACAATGACAATAGCTACCCTTCACCAACCATATCTCTTTATCTATAAGCTTGCTACTCTGCTCCTCTGAAGAATACTGCATGTGACTGCTCTATTAGAGTATTTAGATCTGACTGCTCTATTAGAGTATATCGATCTTTCAAACAGGTATTCAAGGGGCCCTTCATGGGGCCTCCTGGGCCCCTTTCAGGCTGGGACCCGGGGAAAAATTCCCCAGTTTCCCACCCCCCTCCCTGTGGGCGGCCCTGACTGTAGCATCAACCCTTTAAAGGGAATGCTGCTGTTTTGAAAGTGTTTTCTTAATCCTGATACCAATAACAACACAAAGAAAG